>NW_027142500.1:330351-546075 GCF_026170545.1 Melanerpes formicivorus | reverse complement strand
GCTCTGGTGAGACACCACCTGCAGTGCTGTATCAGGTCTGGAATCCTCAGCACAGGAAGGACATGGACCTGTTGGAGTGGGCACAAAAGTGATCAGAAGGCTGGAACAGCTCTGCTGTGATGACAGCCTGAGAGAGTTTGGATTGTTCAGGCTGGAGAAGAAAAGGCTTCATGGAAACTTTAGTGCAGCTTTTCAGGGGGCTATAAGAAGGATGGGGACAGACTTTTTAGCAGGGTTTATGGCAACAGGACAAGGAATATTGGCTTTAAACTAAGGGAGGAGAGATTTGGACTGGATAGAAGGAAGACATTTTTTACACTGAGGGTTGGTGAAACACTGGTTCAGGCTTCCCAGAGAGAATCATAGAATCATAGAATTGTTAGGGTTGGAAGGGACCACAAGGATCAGCCCAGGTCCATCCTCCCTGCCATGGGCAGGGGACACCTCACACTAGATCGGGTTGCTCACAGCCACATCCATGCCTGCCTTTAAAACTTCCAGGGATGAGGCTTCCACCACCTCCCTGGGCAACCTGTGCCAGTCTCCTCACCACCCTCATGGGGAAGAAGTTCTTCCTAACATCCAATCTGAATCTACACATTTCTGGTTTTGCTCCATTCCCCCATCCCTGGAAACTTTCAAGGTGAGGTTGGATGGGGTTCTGAGCCACCTGGTCTAGTTGCACATGTCCCGGCTCACTGGAGAGGAATTGGACAAGATAACCTTTAAAGGTCCCTTCCAAACCCAAGCAGTCATGAATTCTATAAAGGAGAGGCAGCTCTGCTGGTGTCAGCTGAGCTATGCTGGTTCAGACAGCAAGAGCTGTCCCTGGAGGTTTCAGCTAGTGGAGAGGATAGCATAGCCAGGCTGGATGATGAACATCTCCAGCTCTTCTCTTACCCTCCCTCTTCCCCCTCCAGTGCATGAGTGGTTGAGCAGCACCCAAATGGACTCTAGAATAGGAACCAATAATCCATTTTTAAGTAAAGTGTCACTGAATTTGGTTTGTTTTAAATATTTGGAGTTAATAAGGAACTTGGCCAGCATCAGGTGGACAGAGCGATGGTTGTGCCAGCCCTCACAGGACCACAATCCTTGTCAGTCTTAGTTCTACCTCTTCTGTTAACCCAGAGTACAGAACAGGTTGTGTTAGAGTGCTACTCATCAGCAGCTTCCCACAAGATCATTTGTGTTGAGCTGAACTGATTTGCTTCTGTCTCTTCCTCTAGACTGCAGTTTTGGAGGCAAAACCTACAACAGCTCTATGAAATGGCACCCTCCCTAGCAATCCCTGCATTACATACCCAGTGCCAGGTAAGGATGTCATCAGCGTCATGCTAACTGAGTGGGCAGCTTTTCCCATGCAACTCTGAGCCCTTTTTTTCCCATCCAGTGCAAACAACCTGACATTTTATACTCCAAGCAGAGTGGGGACTGTACATTTGAAGTGGGCTAGATCCACTCAGATGTGGCCAGCTATAACCAGCCCTTTCAGAAGGGCAAGTTTTACATGGCTTCAGTTCTGTGTTACCCAAACATAGCTGAAACACATGTACACAGCCATGCTACTTCCTGCTGTCTTGACCCCTGAAATAAGTCCTCTTTTATTTAATTCCCCCCCCTCCCCAGTGTGCTGATTGTTTTGTGAGATAGAAATGATCACTTCTGTGTGGCTGTGTCCATGGGCCTTACGTGGGGCTGTATTTGAGAGAGACCCACAACCACATCTTCTTTCCATGGATGCAATGATGTTATTTTTGGTAGCTTGCCTATCTGCAACCATAAGATTTGCCAGGTTGTCCATTTTCAGGAACAAATCAAGTAATGATGTAGGGGATTTTAGTTTCTGTCTGTGAATTGCCCTTTTTTGCTGACAATTTGACCCAATTTTAGTAACAACACTCAGGCAGCTACTAAGAATCGCAGCTGTTGGCAGGAGGAGAGATAAATGAGCGTAAAGAGCTTCTACACAGAGGAGAAGAGAGTTTCAAGACTTTCCTCTTTTTCTGTGACATTGTTCTGTGAAACCCACCCCCATTTTTAAGCGACACATACCCTAAGATGAGGCTGAAGCAGCAGTATTCTGTATCCTTTGCACTCCATGAAAAGATACAGTGGGGACTGAGATGCCCTTATCACTGCTAGCTGCATGAGATGAGTAATTCTTTATTGCCTGTTTCAGTGTCTAAATGCCAAACTGGGTAATCCTGTTTACCCTGTATCCATACATTTTAAAGCTAGGTTTCTTTTGCCTTCCCACTTGCAAAGCTGCAAAGCAGCAGAAAAAAGTCGTGACCTTTTGTGCCCAGATCCTCACACCCAGGTTTGTTCAGGAGGACTCTTGGCTTCAGGAACAAGAAGTACAGGAAATGTTAATTTACTAATAGTTATCAGGCCAAGCATCAAAGATAAGCGTCTCCCCTCCACAGAACAAGATGCTTTTATCTGCTTTTCTAAGTCTATTTTACCTCCAAGGGGAGAGGGAGGAGAATGCCTTGCATCTGGCCTGTTTTCCACCAGAGCTGCATGGCAGATTACTGAGGCTAAGGATTCCTGATAAAACAGAATTCCTTTTCCTAAGGAGGTGCTTGGGTTCTTACCTGATGCATTCTAAGGCAAATCCTGGAGTCAGGGAGACTCAAGTGGGTCTTTTGGCTGCTGTGACCTGAATGCTGATAGCAGGCAGCAGGTACAGGAAGAAAAGAGCTTTTGAAATGCAGGGCTCAGCAGCTGTGCAGGGCTTTAATTGCCCTGCTAGAAACCCTGGATTTTTTGCTTGTTTAAAGTCACCACCACACTAACAGTGAACCTGTCTGATCTGCTTCTCTTTCAGGAGGGAGTGATAGTAGAGTCGGAGGTACAGTGTGTGGTTCATTGCAAAAACCCTTCCAAACTCAAGGGACTGTGCTGTCCTGTGTGTCCAGGTGAGGTTTCATGGGAAGATGCTCTTCCACATGTGCTGCTCTATGTCTAATGATAACCATTGTTGCCTGGGAGGTTGCCTTGAGCTTGACCATGCTTGACAAGTTACTTAAAAGGTGAACCAGTGGCTCTCAATGCAGTAAATGGCACAAGGAGAGCATGCTTAATATTTCTCAGTAGATGAGATGCCAACTAGGGGATGCACAGACAACAGCCTGTGGCGATATCCACAGATGCATTCATGTCATTTTTCAGCAGGTCTGTCAGCTGAGTTTGCCTGGATGACGTCTGGGGTTTTGTTAGGAGAAGTGTAAGAGCAATCCTAAAACCTGAGGCTCAGTTCTTTGAAGGGGGGTGGGAATGGGTTGCCTTTGTAAAGCACGGTGACAAATCAGCGTGGGTTTATCGGCTGGTTTGGTTTCCTGTGTAAGCTCTGCTCCAGCTGTGAAATAAGGAGTTTGTGATACTCTAATTAGTTATAATTTATGGGCTTATCATGGGTCTGCTATATTCTAATTGACTATATAATTTCTGCCAACATCTAATATAAACTCAAGGAGTAAGAATGAGTAATAAAAAGCAAACAGCTTAGAAAAGTGTTTCAAAGTGCCATGGGTTTAGTGGTGGCCTGGCAGCATTGGCTTACCAGTTGAACTCGATGATCTCAGAGGTCTCTTCCAATCAAAATGGTTCTATGAAAGCCACTTTTAATGGAGACAGCATTTCCCTGATTTCAAATCCTCCTGTAGGGGGGGTGCTTGCTTTCACCCAGAAGATATTTTGGTGTCCTCAAGACACCAAAGGCTTCTGGAATGATTTGTATCAGAGAGGATGGCGGGAGTGGATGATCTCTAAGGTCCCTTCCAACTTAAGCCACCCTGGGATTCTATTGCATTGTGCTGTGGTGGGGTGTGTGACAGACAAAAAGCAGCTGTGCTATGCTGAGCTCAAGTTCTTCACCTGCTCTTTTCCAGGTTGTGTATTCGAAGGGAGACTTTACAACGAAGGAGAAGAATTTAGGCCTGAAGGAAACAAATGCACCAAGTGCTCTTGTATTGTAAGTGTTTGCTTCTTGACATTGAGTCTCACTAGATGAACTTCCAAAGGCACATTATTATTGACAGGACAAAGCACAAAATGCTGTTATGCTTTCTTCTGTTGGAGCTCAGGTCTCTGGTAGAGATTTCACTGCACCCATGAGCTCATTACCTTTTTTTTTGGTGACCTTCTGTTGTGTACAGCTAGAGCAGGATATTGTGGTAGATGTGTTAAACTGGCTTTTTTGTGTGTGTGAAGAGATCATGCAAGAGGAGACAGAAAGCTTTCTGGGTTTCATCTGCTGATCAACATTTATCAGATGTTTACTTAAACCAATCTTTTGCTAGGATTCCTTTCAGCAAGGGCCTTTGCACTGAATTACTGTGTGAAAGGATGAGGGGAGACTCCTTAGGCTGTCCCTGGTGGATTTTGGCTTGATACTTAATTAAAAGGTCATATCCTGGATTTTATCCTTGACTTGCAACACTATAGAGAGGAAGTAATAATTGCATCCTTTGGGTAATGAGCACAGGCTTCTCTTTCACTTCCATTAAGTGAAAAGATAATGCTGTGTGAGTTGGGGCAGATAACTTTGACTTCATTGGTCTGCTCTGTCGAGGCCAGTGAAATGCAAAGTTCAAATTGCTGCTTTTGTTGCAATCGATGGGCTGGTTATCAGCAGAAAAATGCAAGGCTGGAGGACTTTACATTTCACTAGAATGCCAAGTGTTTTGTCAGGACCAGGCATAGCTCTCCCTCATCATGAAAACAAAATTAGAGTGGAGGAGAGAAGAGCAGGATCTAACAAATGAGTTTGTGTTTTAGGCATAGGCACACACAAACATTGCATGAAGCTGCTGCAGAAACTTGGGGAAAAAAAATTATCTGCAAGGTTAATTTACCCTAAATCATCACTGCTCCTGTGGAGAATTAGGCTGCCCAGGTCATTTTGTTTGGGGTTTGTCTTCCCCTCCCCTCCCCCCCCCCCCCCCTTCAGTTTTAATCCTGTAATAATGAAAATACGCTGTCACACATGTCACAGTGACATACACCCTGGGCTCCTGCTCTGCTGAATGCCTCCTGTCCCAGGCTGAGGAACGTTGCTGCCTCTGTACTCAGTGGCCCCCCTCTCATTTCAGCTGTAAATCAGGAGCTTTACACTCCAGCTTTCCTTGGTCCTGTTCGCCAGGGGAAGGCAGTTCTGTGTGGTTGAGAAGTGTGTGAACACGTGCTGGAGTCTTTTTAGGCTGCTCTTTGCTCTTTTGTAGGTACTGTACAGATATTGCCTGCTGCCCAGTTGTTGGTGTGCCCATATCCCCTTGATCAACTTCCCTTTGTTCCCTAAATAATAAAAGCAGCTGACCTCTCTTCCCTCTCTCTGTAATGCCTTTTTTTAACCCTCTTATTCATTTCCTTTAGAGCTTGGGCCTTTGCTAATTTCAGTGTAATTTAAATTTGGGGCAAACAACAGGGCATTCTCAGGGCTGTGATAACAATTTGCTGCCTGCTTTATGTACATTGCCTTTTGGAAATGGGTCCCCAGTGAATCTCTTCCCTAAACAGTTGGTGGATATCTTATTTAAAGATACCTATTTGGTCATGTAATGACTTGTGTGGGATGTGCGGTAACTTGTGCAGGTAGCTCCTCACCCTGAATCAGATCTGTCCTGGGATTTCAGTTTGGAACTACTTAGGGAGGCTTTTGTGGAGGCATGGCAGAGGCAGTGGCAAAAAGCATTGCTAAGGGATTTTGGGAGGGTGGTGTAAGGCTTCAAGGCACTCTCACTTCAGGGTGAGTTCTGCATTTTACTTCGGAGCAGGCTTTTCTAATGGTGGATTGCTGTCTAACAGAGAGTGACAAAGATGAGAAGGGGGATTGGAGCATCTCTCTTTCAGGAAGGGTGGTGAGACCTGTGGCTCTTTTGCTTGGAGAAGAGAAGACTGAGAGGGGATCTTATCAGTGCTTTTAAATATCTAAAGGGCAGAGGTCAAGAGGATGGGGGCCAGATTCTCTTCTGTGGTACCCAGTTCCATCTAAACATCAGGAGAGGAGAGGAGAGAGGAGAGGCAAGGCGAGGCGAGGCTGAGGGAGCTGGGATTGTTTAGCCTGGAGAAGAGGAGGCTCAGGGGTGACCTCATTGCCCTCTACAACTACCTGAAGGGTGGTTGTAGCCAGGAGGGGGTTGGTCTCTTCTCCCAGGCAACCAGCACCAGAACAAGAGGACACAGTCTCAAGCTGCGCCAGGGGAGGTTTAGACTCGAGGTGAGGAGGAAGTTCTTCACCGAGCGAGTCATTCGTCATTGGAACGGGTTGCCCAGGGAGGTGGTGGAGTCATCGACCCTGGAGGCGTTCAAGGGGAGATTGGACGTGGCACTTGGTGCCATGGTCTAGTCATGGGATCTGTGTTGATAGGTTGGACTCGATGATCCTCGAGGTCCTTTCCAACCTAGGTGATACTGTGTGTGATACTGTGTGATCAGGAACAATTTCTTTCGTGTGAGAGTGACAGAGCACTGGAACAGGCTGTCCAGAGAGTTTGTGGCACCTCCTTCTTTGGAGACTTTCAGAAGGTGCTTGGACATGATCCTGTGCAACATGCTCTAGGTGAATCTGCTTTAGCATGCTGGGATTCTATGATTATCCCAGACTCCATCACTGTCCCACCAGTAGCTCAGGCTGGGACTGCAGGTAGCATTGAGCCAAAAGAAAGTAAGGAGGGATGGCTGTGGTTTGTTTTCCTGGAGAGATGTTGAGTGTCCCTGCTATGGCTAAATGTATTAAAATGAGGGACTACCTACAGAAAAGGAATTTCACCGCTGGAAAGGGATGCACACTAAAAGTCAACACACATAAACAGGCCTGGATGGAGGGGCCCAGTCTGTGGAAAGCTCTTTAGCAGTTCAAGCTGGTGGTATTTTCAGCTCAAAGTGATGCCTACTAGATGCTGATGGTTGTTGTTTTTGACACAGATGGCTTATGCAAATGAACTCTTAGGAGCTGGAGATTCCCATCTCACTGGGGCAGACTGGCTGCTTGTGGTCCTTCCCTGGTGCTCCACAACCCGGAAGGGTGGGAAATGCAGCAACACAGCTGTGTGTGGACAATTTACTTGGTCCTCAATGTAATAAAATGTATATTTTCAGAACACTTAGAATCATAGTTCCAACCCCCCTGCCATGGGCAGGGACACCTCACACTACAGCAGGTTGCTCACAGCCACATCCAGCCTGGCTTTCAAAACCTCCAGGGATGAGGCTTCCACCACCTCCCTGGGCAACCTGTGCCAGTCTCTCACCACCCTCATGGGGAAGAACTTCTTCCTAACACCCAATCTGAATCTACCCATTTCTAGTTTTGCTCCATTCCTCTCAGTGCTATCACTCCCTGACACCCTCAAAAGTCCCTCCCCAGCTTTCTTGTAGCCCCCTTCAGATACTGGAAGGCCACAATTAGGTATCCTCAGAGCCTTCTCTTCTCCAGACTGAGCAGCCCCAACTCCCTCAGTCTGTCCTCATAGGAGAGCAGCTTCAGCCCTCTGCTCATCCTCATGGCCCACTTACCCACCAACACTTGTGGTTCTAGTTATTGGCTGGTGAAATCTGGATCAAACCCACCAATCTCTTTTCATGGAGGTGACCAAAGCAACCCATTAGATACTACATTTTGCTTCCAAGCCAGGCGGTGCTGTCGGCAGAGATGAAAGCCTCTTGTATTCCATTACTGCTCTCCTGAGCGAGCTGCTCCTTGGGGTGACTAAGATTTCTTGCTGAAAATGAAAATGTATCACCTCTCACTCAATGCATATTGCCTGTCAGGAGCCAGTGAGCTGCCTTTTAATGACTGAGTTTCTCTGGGGAGAGGCATTTGTGTAAGAAAGGTGGAGGGCATAATAGGGATCTCCTCGCACCCCGGCTGAAACCCAGCTGTCTTGCTATAATTCATCTGGCTGGCCTGGTCATGCTTTTCCTGATAGGGAAGCCTTGGATATTTTCCCTCCCATAAGCACCTACTTAAATGTGAAGGACTGGCTGCTTTCATCAAGTGTTGTTTCACAGATACCACTTTTATGAGGTCGAGTGTGTGTTTCTGCTTGCGCAGCGGAGAGCGCTTGGCTTACTTGGTGCCTTTCCCCCAGCCTGCATTAAAACAGTCAGGCTGTGATTATCTTAGATGTTTTCATTTTCTCTTTTGATGTAGCATGTTTGGAAAGAAAAAAGGAAAAAAAATAGTGGAGGAGGAAGGAGGGAGAGACAGGGAGGGAGGAGAAGAGGTTTGGCAGGCAAGTGACCTTGCATGAGAGCGGTAACCATGGAGAAGCTTATCTGTAAATGGTAGTATCCAAACTCATAACGAGGCCCCCTTGGACTCCCAGTGCTGTTACCCAGACTGTGGGTGCTGCAGGTTCGGGCATGTGAGGCATGTGGTGGTACAAGGCACCGCCATGCTGAGAGCGCACAGCGCTATGGAGATGCCACAGCCTGGTACCCTGCGCTCTCCATGCCTCTGTAGGGAGAAGGGCAGCAGAACCGCTTGGGAAATGGTTAGAGGCTGGATCGTGGCATTGCTGGGGTGACCGAGGGCTGGGGGGGCTAGGAAGGGTCACGTTGTTTGTCTGTCCTGCAGGGAGGGTGGTTGTCAGGATGGTCGTGTTGCAGGTGGTGCCGGAGCAGCCTTGCTTCACAAAAGTGATGCTGGGCTCTTAACTGGGATTCCCAAAGGATTTGGAGCAAGTGAAACCCTGAGGTGGGTTGAAATTGACCCCAAAATAAAATTGCCAGGCTAGCTCAGATGGAAGCAAATGAAGCTGTATTTACAAGCTTAGGCTGGATGTTAAGAAGAAATTCTTCCCAGAGAGAGAGATTGGCCGTTGGAGTATGCTGCCCGGGGAGGTGGTGGAGTCACCATCCCTGGAGGTGTTTAAGTGGAGTCTAGATGAGGCACTTGGTGCCATGGTTTAGTTGATTAGATGGTGTTGGGTGATAGGTTGGACTTGATGACCTCAAAGGTCTTTTCCAACCTGGTTAGTTCTGTTCTGTTCTGTTCTGTTCTATTCTATTCTATTCTATTCTGTTCTATTCTATTCTATTCTAATCTATTCTATTCTGATCTATTCTATTCTATTCACAACTACAATCTAGAAATAGGAAATGCAACAAATAGATACAAAATATACAATATTTGCATATATTTAGAGTTTATAAACAACATAAGAACCCCCCCTGGACAATACCAGGGGGTTACCAACAGCTTCCCCCTACCTGCTCCCTTCCCCTGTCCTATGCAAGGTAAAAGAGAGAGAGAGAAGAGCAGAGAGTAGCTTGTTAGTACTTAACCACAACACAGAATGCAGCCAAGGTCAGCAACAGCCACGCAAAAGCTACCAGCAGGTATCTGCCAGAATGAAGAAGCTGAAAAGAGAGTTAGTTTTGTCAGAGCAATGGGATTATTTAGACCTTATCATTTAGCCTGGAGAAGGTGTTCAGAAAAGGATTGGATGCGGCACTTGAAGCCATGGTTTAGTTAGTCATGAGGCGTTGGGTGATAGGTTGGACTTGACGATCTCTGAGGTCTTTTCCAACCTTGTTGATTCTACGATTATTTTCCCTTGTACATCCAATGGTAATTTATTCACATTCTATCACTTTCTACCCAATCTGTGCAAATTTTTCCTAGGCACAGCCTAAAACTGTCACAACCCCAAATGTCTGGAAGTAGGGCATGGGGGTTTGAGGCACTTGGAGAGCTGAATTTAAAAGCAAGCTCTGCTTGATCTCTTCTTTTTTTGCACCATTGAGGCTTTTATAGCACTGCTCAGAGGGATTCAAGATGCACACAGTCCTGGTCTGCAGGTGTACTTGTGGGTCTGTGCAGGAAATGTCTTGTCACTTGTGTTCCTGAGTGCTAGGGTGCAAAGAGCAGTATAATGAAAGTTTTGCACAAAGAAAAGGAAATCACACCAAGAAAAATCTCTTTCCAAATCAATGAGTAACAGGTGTTGCAACTGTGATAAGTAATGAGGAGCTACACGTGTTAGTGTTTTGGGCACTGAAGGTGGAATTCATCTTGTCTAGCTCTAGCTGTTCAAGAGTAACGTGTCTGCCCTGAACTGCTTTGCTGGGCTCCTCATCAGTTAATGGAAGGAGAGAGAGAGAGTGAGAGGTAGGATGGATTACTTTGCAGATGCCTATCTTCCTCCACTAACTACAGAGGAACCTACCTGGCTCCCTGGCCTCTCTGAGATGGCTGAAGATAGGTGAGATGGATCCCTCCCCTGCAGTCAACCAGGTGATAAAGCACCTTAATACTGCTTCAAAGGCTTGGCTTTACCAGGCACTGGGAACCGCTGAACTAAGTTTCCACCACAAAGGACTGCAGGGGAGGTACTCCAGTCTACAGGGAAACTCAGGGGAGCATGCAATTAAATGTGTCCTCAGTGAGGGCTGGTAGCAACAGCAGCTATGTCCAAATTCATATTTCCATCCTCAGTGTGTTGCCAGATGCTGATCTTCCCAAATTTCCATGTGCTCCAGCTGCCTTGATTTGCCTCCAGGCTCCAGCAGACACTGTCTGCCCCCACTACGGGGGCCGAGAAATGGGAACAGAGAGTTGTAGCGAGGAATGGAAAAGCAAACATTTGGTCTTAGTGGCATCAGGAGAAGTGGTTGGCATAGGGATGGATGGAAGTGGAAAGCAGTAAGCCTTTGGAAAGGAGATAATGGAAGGGTGCTCACTGGGTCTCCCTGGGAATCACCCATAAAGTTTGTCTGTAGTTTTTTTTTTGAAGGCGGGACAATATGGTTTTCTGACTAGCCTAAGAAAAACCAGAATCCTCCAGGCAGGTGAAGAGCTGTGGCTGTGCAGGTAGATATGAAAGAGTAAGGACTTGGTAGGTGCTAAACTTCAGCGAGAAAAAGAATGCAGCTTACAGACGCAGGCGGTGCCCTCTCTTAGTTAGTCTTTGTCTAGTTTTCTTCAGACTAAAGAAGTATAGCCACTTCCATGGGCATGGGACACAGCACGTCTGAAATGTTAAATTCCTTTAGTTTTGCAAATATCAAAGTTTAAAAAAAGAAAAAGAGTCTGATCATTGAAGAAGAAAGTTAGAAAACAACGTGAGGCTCTTTCTTTCTCTCTCGTTGACATGCATAGACTCATAGAATCAATAAGGTTGGAAATGACCTCAGAGATCAAGTCTAACTTATCACCCAACGCCTCATGACAACTAAACCATGGCTCCAAGTGCCACGTCCAATCCTTTTTTGAACACCCCCAGTGAGGGTGACTCCACCACCTCCCTGGGCAGCACATTCCAAGGGCCACTTCCTCTTGCTGGGAAGAACTTTCTTCTCATCTTGAGCCTAAACCTCCCCTGGCACAGCTTGAGACTGTGTTCTCTTATTCTGGTGCTGGTTGCCTGGGAGAAGAGACCAATCCCCACCTGGCTACAACCTCCCTTCAGGGAGTTGGAGAGAGCAATAAGGTCTCCCCTGAGCCTCCTCTTCTCCAGGCTAAGCAACCCCAGCTCCCTCAGCCTCTCCTCATAGGGCTGTGCTCCAGGCCTCTCACCAGCCTTATTGCCCTTGACCTCAAGTATTGTCAAGGGGAGGTTTAAGTTGGGCATTAGAACCTTCTTCATTAAAAGGGTTGTCAAGCTCTGGAATAGGCTGCCTGGGGCAGTGGTGGAGTCTCCATCCCTGGTGGTATTTAGAAGACATGTAGGTGTGCTGCTCAGGGACAGGGTTTAGTGGTGACTTGGCAGTGCTGGCTTAACAGTTGGATTTGATGGTCTTAAAGGTGTTTTCTAACCAAAATTATTCTAGAGCTCTCATTATGCCTTATATGATAAGGGCATAGCTGGTGAGGGTGGAGCACAGCCCTGTGAGGAGAGGCTGAGGGAGCTGGGGTTGCTTAGCCTGGAGAAGAGGAGGCTATGGGGAGACCTTCTTGCTCTCTACAACTACCTGAAGGGAGATTGTAGCCAGCTGGGGGTTGGTCTCTTCTCCCAGGCAGCCAGCACCAGAACAATAGGACTCAATCTCAAGCTGTGCCAGGGGAGGTTTAGGCTGGATGTTAGGAAGAAATTCTTCCCAGCAAGAGAGATTGGCCATTGGAATGTGCTGCCCAGGGAGGTGGTGGAGTCCCCATCACTGGAGGTGTTTAAAAAGAGCCTGGCTGAGGCACTTGGTGCCATGGTTTAGTTGATTAGATGGTGTTGGGTGATAGGTTGGACTTGATCTCAAAGCTATTTTCCAACCTGGCTTGTTCTGTCCTGTTCTGTTCTGAAGAGAAAAGTGTGATTTAGCAGATTTCTGTGAGTTTTTCCTGCTGGAAAATGAGTGTGGAAACATGGAAGAATTGGAGGAAGGAGTCTCGCATTTATAGGGCTCTTTGTGGAGAGAGGATGTGATCCAAGATGGTATTGTGATAATTAATGGATTAATACTGGAAGCCACAAAAGACTTAGAACTTCCTGGGTCCTGAAGGATCTAAGTGAATGCTGCTGCACAGCACCCTCTGACTGCAGACTGCATGAACCGGTCTTTGCAGTACAGAGAAACTAAGTGTCAGCGACTTCTTAGCCTTTAAAGGAAACAGATGCAGAGAGCAAGATGGATTTTGGACTCCTTAAAAATAATGCAGGATGACCCCTTTTAAATGGTGATAATAAGGGCTTCTACCTCGAGTATGGGCTGCTGCTCTTTAAAGTAAAGGAGCAGAGCTTATGCTGCCATGTGTCTGTCTCCTGTCTCCTTAAACTTCTTGTAATTAACAGGCTGAGATTTATTGTTCTTATTGACAAAGAAGAATTAAGTACACAGAGCTTTAACAATAAAGGAGGGCTGTTAACAGGCAGCTTCTGATGAGGGACTACTTTTTATTGGCATTAGGCTGCCCTGAAGACCACAAGCACCTCTGCTATAACTCACTCCTTGCGAAGGCAAGGAGCTATCCTGGAAGGAAAACAAAGCAGCAAGATGGCAGACAACAAAGAACCTGGGTCAAGTAAGCAAACAAACCAACCCAAAAGGACCTGCGAGGCAGCAGGGGGGATGAAAGGGCTGCATGAGGTTTCTGAAGTGGCCCAGTGAAGCAGACAAAGGCTTTATGTGAGATTGGTGTAGTAGTTCTTGTGTGTAGCTTCCAGTGGGAATGCGTGTGGCATCTCCTGGGAACGCTTGTGTGCAGAATTGATTTGAGTCTAAAACGTTCCCACAAGTTGTGGTAGGAAGCAGTAAAAGCAATAGCTTGTCAATTAACAGGGCCTTTGTTTGCCAAACGTTTTATGAAGAGCCTAAGACCCTTCTGGCTGGGGTTACAATGAAGGAAAGGCTGAGAAGAGTTAGGAGTGCTGCTTGGCTTTCATGTTTGTCACCCTTTCAGCTTAAATAAACTTGGGATGTCACAGCTTTGGGGGTTGTTACTGGAGAACAATAGTTAATGATTTTAAACTTGTACACAGCCCTCTGTGTCCTGAGGGAAGATGTCTTAATGTGCACAATACTGCTAAATGAATTTACACAGGAGAGCTTAGCTGGCTGTGTAACTCCTCCTACTTGTTTTTCTTGGTCCAATTTTCAAAAGAAAGAAGGGGAAAAAAAAGGACAAACCCTAAAGACTGGAGGCAATACATAGTTACATGTGTGCCTTGGGCTTCAATTTTTCTCTCTCTCTCAAGCCTGACCCCTGCATCCCTTTGGGTAGCGTATTTTTGTGCTGAACTGTGCTGTCTGACCATTGGTTTTGTTCACATTAAATGTCTTTGTGTGAACTGCAACTTCAGGTTTGACTTGCTGTTGAGACCCAGCATGCCATCCAAATTCTGTCCTGGTTTTCTGTGGGCCTGCCTCAATTCTCCTTGCTCTTTCCACTGCATCCTACAGCACTGCTTTTGTTTTCTGCCTGGGGAAGCATTCTGTTTTGATAAGGGAGCAAGTCTCCAGCCCTGCCTGATAAGCTGTTCTCCAGGCAGGGTATGTGACAAATTAACATTCTTACAGCAAGCCCATCGAATAGAAAGCCTCAGATTCCATCAGCTTTTAAAATGGTAATGAACACATTAATTACTTCTGTTGCCTTATTTAAGGATGAGAGACAAACTCGTTGGGTAGTCAAGGGGAGGAAAGTGACACCCAGGCCAATTAGTCTGAGGACTGTGACAGGCTGTAACTTTTTTTTCTTTTATGCAACTCCTCATCTTAGGCTGAGAGCAAGACAGGCAGAATAATTCATTGGCTGTCAAAACAGACATGGGAAACAGAAAAGGGAAGGGGAAAAAAAAAAGAGGAAAAAAACCCTCTTTTGTGACATGACATAGAAGTGATTTTGTACTTACTCTGCCTTGAACCTATCAGAAATAAAATCTGACTAGGAGAGCCACACTGTAAGAACATCAGAGTGGCTGGAGAGCGACCAGGCAGAGAGGGACCTGGAGGTACTGGTTGATGGTAGGCTGAACATGAGCCTGCAGTGTGCCCAGGCAGCCAAGAGGGCCAATGACATCCTGGCCTGTATCAGGAACAGTGTGGCCAGCAGGAGCAGGGAGGTCATTCTGCCCCTGTACTCAGCCCTGGTCAGGCCACACCTTGTGTCCTGTGTCCAGTTCTAGATCCCTCAGTTTAGGAAAGGTGTTGAGTTGCTGGAAGGTGTCCAGAGAAGGGCAACAAAGTTGGTGAGGGATTTGGACCACAAGCCCTGTGAGGAGAGGCTGAGGGAGTTGGGGTTGCTTAGCCTGAAGGGAGGTTGTAGCCAGGCGGGGATTGGTCTCTTCTCCCAGGCAGCCAGCACCAGAACAAGAGGACACAGTCGCAAGCTGTGCCAGGGGAGGTTCAGACTGGATGTTAGGAAGAAATTCTACACAGAGAGAGTGATTGGCCGTTGGAATGGGCTGCCCGGGGAGGTGGTGGAGTCACCATCATTGGAGGTGTTCAGGAGGAGAATTGATAGGGTGTTTGGTTGCATGGGTTAGTTGATTAGGTGGTGTTGGATGATAGGTTGGATGTGATGATCTTGAAGGTCTCTTCCAACCTGACCTGGTCTGGTCTGGTCTACTCTACTCTGCTCTGCTCTGCTCTGCTCTACTCTACCTTTGGCACTGTGGTTTGGGTGCATCAATCTGGAGGAAAGACACAGAAATCCTTGCTGGCAGCTTGGTGGAGTGAGAGGCAGCAGTGGGACATAAGCCCCCAGCCTTCCACCACAGGTGCTTAGATACAAAAGCTGAGTCCTTAAAAAATGCTCTCTACATCTAGTGATAGAAATTGTCTGGATGGCTTAACTTTCTTCCAGGGAGCTGTGCTCTCCCTGTACCTAAACTTGTATCCCAAGCATGACTAGAACACCATTAAATTTGACAATTTCTCAAGCTTCATGGAAAACCCAAGGGGGTTTCTGCTCCCTGCCAGATGCTTTGTTATGAAGAAATGAGATTTTTCAACAGAAAGCAGATGTGTGGGTGTTCTTTTTGTTGGGTTGCTGTTTGGTTGATTTTTTTTGAGTGGCATTGCTCAATATTTTGTGCTAAAAACATTAAGATGGAAATTTATTTACTGGCTCTACTCAGGTCTCAGAGAGAGTGCAAGTGAAATTGCAAAGCCCAAATTTGCAGCAGGCTCAGGTCTGATGTCTGAGCTCCAAAAAGTTAGAGGAGCTTACATGCTTTATGTGGTTTCTTTTCCCTTCTTTCCTTCCTCTCTTCAGAATGCAGCACCAGAAGTTTTCTGTGAGTAGGACAGGAGCTAATGTGCCCTTGCCAATAGAATCTTTCTTCACAGGAAAAAAACAGAGCTGGCCACAGCTTTGACAGCATAACAATGAGGAGAGTCTTATTCCTGCCCATGGCAGGGGGGGTTGGAACTAGATGATCCTTGAGGTCCCATCCAACCCTAACGATTCTGTGATTCCTTTTACCATCCTCTGCCTCGCACCCAACATATCTGAGCAAAACATCTGAAAATGAGGCAGTGTGTTTGAAAAGAATTAATTCTAAGAAGTCTAAGGATTTGCTGTGGTGCTTTTCAGTATCCAGTCTGTTCTCTGCCCCCTCTCCTAATTGCAGCATAACTTGCCTTCTCCTGGATGCAACTGAATAGCAATTCCTCCTCTCAGTTCTTCCTAGCAATCTCAGTTGCTGATGCCCTGCTCATTCTTTCAGCAGCCAGCTGAACTGCCCTGCTCTCTGTCTTTTGAGGTAATTTTTTTTCTTTAATTCCCCAAGGTTCCTGCAATTACCATTCCCCCCTCAGCAAGGCTTTTTAGTGCTGCACTTAAGTGGCTATGGATGTGACATGTCTGGGACCATGCAGGCAGGGAAACTCCTGTTTATTATATCGTCTGTTGTCCACATACAAGTGTAAAATCTCTTTATCAGTAGTGCTCATCATCTGCTGCTGTGGCTTTGTCTTTTTGACTATGAACCTGATTTTAACACAGTGAGCAAAGCAGCTAAATGGGAATGGGATCCCTAAAAGTTGACACCTGGTGGAAACCAAGCCAGGGAGGCATTTTCTTTCCCCATGCTGTTGTTACGTTCCTCGTGACCATCAGTAATAGCTCTTGTCTCCTGAAGCAAGGGGTTCATGCCATGTTCAAATGGGCTGCCCAGGGAGGTGGTGGTGTCAACATCACTGGAGGTGTTTAGGAAGAGAGTGGATGGGGTGTTTGGTGCCATGGTTTAGTTGATTAGATGGTGTTGGATGATAGGTTGGACTCGATGATCTCAAAGGTCTCTTCCAACCTGGTCTATCCTATCCTATCCTATCCTATCCTATCCTATCCTATCCTATCCTATCCTATCCTATCCTATCCTATCCTATCCTATCCTATCCTATCCTAATCACTAGAAGCTTAGAATCATGGTGTTTCAAGGACACATTCTTGCTTTCTGAATATCCAGTGCAACAGCAAGCAATTGTGCAAAATGAGGTTGCAGTCTAATTTGAAGGCCAAGGGGGGTGGAGGGAGAGGGAGCATGCTTGTTCATGAAAGAAATCTCATTAAGGTGTGTAGCATGTTTGCTGTTGTTTCTGTGAGACTGTTTTTGTAGGATTTCTCCAAGTAAGACAAGAGGCTAATAATAAGGCCAGGCCTAGGTCAAGGACAATAAGGACAAGGTTTAGTAGAAGGTGTCCCTGCTTGCTGCAGGGATGTTGCATTAGATGATCTTTAAGGCCCCTTCCAACCCAACCCATTCTATGAAGGATGCTATTAATGCATTTAATGGCCAAAAGTACTTTTGGGCAGTTTCCATACCAAGTGCCTGTGTTTCTATTTGGAAGTGTCTCATCTGGCTGCCTCTTGTTGCTGTCAGTCTCTGGGAAAACCTTTATCTCAGACGTTCTTCAGCCTTACGGTAAGAGAAGGTGGCAGAGTTCCCAAAGCAGACTTGGAGTTTGTTTGCTCGTTCCCTGATACTGCTCTTCAGCCTATAGTGATTAGCAACAGTATACTCTGTCTTGGATTCCTGTCTGATTTTTCACACAGGCAGGGTTTCAAATTCCTTCTTGGGATATGGCAAAGTTTAGCAGAGGGCAGCCAAGTGCATCTGAGTCAGGGCAATCTCAGGCACTGATATAGGCTGGGCAGGGACTGGCTTGAGAGCAGCCCTGAAGAAAAGGACCTGGGGGTGCTGGTGGAGGAGAAGCTCAACAGGAGCCAGCAGTGAGCACCTGCAGACCAGAAAGCCAAGCAGAGCCTGGGCTGCAGCAGGAGAAGCAGAGCCAGCAGGTTGAGGGAGGTGATTCTTCCCCTCTGCTCCATGCTGGTGAGACCCCACCTGGAGCACTGTGTCCAGCTCTGGAGCCTCTGTTACAGGAAGGATCTGGAGGTGCTGGAGGGTGTCCAGAGAAGGGCCATGAGGATGAGCAGAGGGCTGGAGCTGCTCTGCTATGAGGACAGACTGAGAGAATTGGGGTTGTTCAGTCCAGAGAAGAGAAGACTTTGAGGAGACCTAATTGTGACCTTCCAATTCCTGAAGGGGGCTACAAGAAAGCTGGGGAAGAATTGTTTAGAGTGTCTGGAAATGATAGGACTAGGGGCAATAGGAAAAAATAGAAATGGGTAGATTGAGATTGGATGTTAGGAAGAAGTTCTTCCCCATGAGGGTGGTGAGAGACTGGAACAGGCTGCCCAGTAAGGTTGTGGAGTCTCCCTCTCTAGAGACTTCCAAGGCCTGTCTGGATGTTCTCCTGTGTGACCTGAGCTAGATTACAGTATCACAGTATCACTTAGGTTGGAAAGGACCTCGAGGATCATCGAGTCCAACCTATCAACACAGAACCCATGACTAGACCATGGCACCAAGTGCCACGTCCAATCTCCCCTTGAATGCCTCCAGGGTCGATGACTCCACCACCTCCCTGGGCAACTCGTTCCAATGACGAATGACTCGCTCAGTGAAGAACTTCCTCCTCACCTCGAGTCTAAACCTCCCCTGGCGCAGCTTGAGACTGTGTCCCCTTGTTCTGGTGCTGGTTGCCTGGGAGAAGAGGCCAACCCCTTCCTGGCTACAACCACCCTTCAGGTAGTTGTAGAGGGCAATGAGGTCACCCCTGATTGTATGGTCCTGCTCTGGCAGGGGGGTTGGACTTGATGATCTCTTTGGATCCCTTCCAACCCCTGACATCCTGTGATACCCATAATACCAACAAGCAGATTTGGGGCTCAGATACAGAATAAATAACAATTTGAAATTATTAGTTAAAAAAAAATGCTTAGGCACACAGGCTCTGGGTAGTGTATAATGCCAGAGGTATTACAGTCTGCTTCCCTGCTTTCCTGGTGCTGAGCAGCAATGTGAATAAAATGTAGTCTTCCATAACACCTTGCAAAACTCCTGACTGAATAAATCAGAATCAGTCCGTTGGAAACGTGTAGGAAGGGGGCAATTTGTCTGCAGCAGCTGTAACACCAGGATGAGGATGTGTCAGCCCTGTGAAATATTATCAAGATGTTTCTCTCCAGTCTGTTGACAGAAATTGATTTGCGTTTTGGGGGTTGTTTTTGTTTGGGCTTTTGTCGGTTGATTTGTTTTGAGGAGTCAGCCCTCAACATTTCAGTGCAGAAAGGAAAGCAATGAAAACAAACAGGATGGAAGTTTTCAGACATGGTAGATGATGATCTTAGAGGTCTTTTCCAACCATAACAGTTCTATTATTCTACGGTAATTATGCTCTTTGTTCCAAACATTTATATCACAGAATCACAGAACATTAGAGGTTGGAAGGGAGCTCCAGAGATCACCCAGCTCACCCCCCCTGCCAGAACAGGATCACTTAGGAGAATCCGCACAGGAATGCATCCAGGAGGCTTTGGAAAGTTTCCAGAGAAGGAGAAATCCACAACCTCTCTGGGCAGCCTGCTCCAGGGCTCTGTCACCCTCACTGTAAGGAAGTTTCTCCTCATGTTGAGGTGAAATCTTCTGTGTTCAAGTTTGAACCTGTTGTTTCTTGTCTTATTACTGTGTGCCACCCAAAAGAGCTTGGCCCCCTCCACTTGGCACCCACCCCTCAGTTATTGATAGACATTGATCAGATCCCCTCTCAGCCTTCTCCAGACTGAACAGCCCCAGGGCTCTCAGTCTCTCTTCATAAGAGATACTCAAGTCCCCTAATCATCCTCATGGCTCTCCGTTGGATTCTCTCCAGCAGATCTCTGTCTCTCTTGAACTGGGGAGCCCAAAACTGGACACAGGATTGCAGCTGTGGTCTCACTAGGGCAGAGTAGAGGGCGAGAATAACCTCCCTAGATCTGCTGGGCATACTTTTCTTGATGCACCCCAGTATGACCTTGGATAAGACAGTGCTGAATACCACCACCTTATACTAAAGTGAGAAAATCTTAACAGTGCTGGTTTTTGAAACCATGGCCCTGAGGACGAGGTTTCTTCTTGCCCTTTTAAGTCCAATTTACTTATTTTAGTCCAATTTCATTCTTGAAATCCGAGTGAAGCGATGCTGAACAGAAAAGGGTACAAGTGTTAAAATGAATGTGGTTTTCTGTGATCAAATTGAGATCATGTCATTCACAAAAATGGACTCTGGAAGCTGGGTTTGGTCATATAAAACCAGAGAAACTATTTGTGTCCACTGCATAATTTCATCACCTCTGGGTACAGAGCTCTGTCAAAACAGCAGGCTGTTCTCTTTGGAGATCACTAGAGTAGAATAGAATAGAATCTAACCGGGTTGGAAAAGACCTCAGAGATCATCAAGTCCAACCTGTCACCCAACACCATCTAATCAATTAAACCATGACACCAAGTGCCTCATCCAGGCTCTTCTTAAACACTTCCAGTGACAGTGACTCTACCACTTGCCTGGGCAGCACGTTCCAATGACTGTTTCTGGGAAGAATTTCTTCCTAACATCCTATCTGACCCTCCCCTGGCACAGCTTGAGACTGTGTCCTCTTGTTCTGGTGCTGGTTGCCTGGGAGAAGAGAACCCCCACCTGGTTACAACCTCCCTTCACGTAGTTGTAGAGAGCAAGAAGGTCTCCCCTGAGCCTCCTCTTCTCCAGGCTAAACAACCCCAGCTCCCTCAGCCTCTCCTCTAGGTGCTCTCTCTAAATGTCTCAGAAGCAAGCCTGCTTTACATGTAATCTTGCATGAGCCACGATTTCCTACTTTATTTAGGTTCATTTCAGTGCTGGTAGCTCAGGCACAGAGCAAGTCCTGCATTTGTAACCTGCCATTTCGATATTCAAGAGCAATAAATGCCGGCAAACTTGAGAGCAACATCTTGTGTAATGGCTTGGAGGCCAAATGGAAAATTAAGTCTATATAGATTGGTTTGTGCCATATTGCAAAAATGTAGCATGATGGGGGAGGAGATGGCTTTCTAATCTTAATTGGTTTTAAACTGGAATGTCTCCAATGAACTCAAGTGCGTGTGGGTACCCCTGTGTGGTACATAGCACTGGAAAGATATGAGCCTGTTGGAGTGGGTCTCCAAGAGGAGGGCACAAAAATGATCAGAAGGCTGGAACACCTCTGCTGTGAGGAAAGGATGAAAGAGTTGGGCACATTGGCCACAACAACCCCAAGCAGTGCTACGGGCTGGGGACAGAGTGGCTGAGAGCAGCCAGGCGGAAAGGGACCTAGTAGGGGTGGTAGATAGTTGGCTGAACGTGAGCCAGCAGTGTGCCCAGGTGGCTAAGAAGGCCAATGGCATCCTGGCCTGCATCAGGAATAGTGTGGCCAGCAGGAGCAGGGAAGTCATTCTGCCCTGTGCTCAGCACTGGTTAGGCCACACCTTGAGTCCTGTGTCCAGTTCTGGGCTCTGCAATTTAGGAAAGATGCTGAGTTGCTGGAAGGTATCCAGAGAAGGGCAACAAAGGTGGGGAGGGGTCTGGAGCACAGCCCTGTGAGGAGAGGCTGAGGGAGCTGGACAAGAGGAGGCTCAGGGGAGACCTTCTCACTCTCTACAACTCCCTGAAGGGAGGTTGTAGCCAGGTGGGGGTTGGTCTCTTTTCCCAGGCAACCACCAACAGAATGAGGGGACACAGTCTCAGGCTGTGCCAGGGGAGGTTTAGGCTGGATGTTAGGAAGAAGTTCTTCTCAGAGAAAGTGATTTCCCTTTGGAATGTGCTGCCCAGGGAGGTGGTGGAGTTGCCACCCCTGGAGATCTTCAAGAAGAGCCTGGATAAGGCACTTTGTGCCATGGTCTGGTTGATTGGATAGGGCTGGGTGATAGGTTGGATGATCTTGGAGGTCTCTTCCAACCTGGTTGATTCTATGTTTCTATGTGCAGCCTGGAGAAGAGAATGCTCTAGGGACACCTAACTGCAAATTTTCAGTACCTAAAGGGCTCCTGTAAGAGAGATGGGGACTGACTTTTCAGCAGGGGCTGTCATGGCAGAACAAGGGGTGATGGTTTTAAACTAACAGAGGGGGCATTCAGATTAGAAGGGAGGAAGGAAGACATTCTTTACAAGGAGGATGGTGGATGCCCCATCCCTGAAAACATTTCAGGTTGGGTTGGATGGGGCTCTGAGCAACCTGAAGTAGTTGAAGATGTCCCTGTTTCCTGAAGAGGAGTTGGACTAGATGACCTCTAATGGCCCCTTCCAACCCAAACCATGCCCTTGATTCGGTGGTACAGGTGTGTGTGCTTAGGAGGGAGGGTTCAGTGTGCTGGGGGCACACGGGAGGGTTTGTGTGCGCGAGTGCCTACGTGGTTGTTTGTGCGCACCGATGAGTGTGTCCCCCCAACGCTGCCCGTGGCTGCGTGTCCCGCCGTGTCCCTCCGTGGCGTCCCCGCGGGCTGCGGCCGTGTCGCCGCCTTGCCGCTGGGCGGCGCTGCCGGGCACGGCCCCACCAGGCGCTCGGGCGCTCCGCGCTGTTGCTCAGCGCCACCTGGCGGCTGTGTGGGGAGCACTCGTGTGGGCGGCGGCGGGGAGAGCGTGGAGCGGAGCAGGCTGGGTGAAGGCAGCAGATCTGTGGTCGTGACCCTTTTTGAGAGAGATGGGGAAGAACTTTTCAAGAGGGGCTGTCGTGACAGGACAGGGGGTGATGGATTAAGGAGGGGTGATTCAGACTGGAAAGAAATCATGTGTTTTTCACAGTTAAGAGTAGGGCAGCACTGGTCAATGTTGCCCAGAGTGGTGGTAGGTGCCCCAACCCTGGAAACATTCCAGGCAGGGTTGGACCAGGGCTCTGAGCAACGTGTTCTAGTTGCAGATGTCCCTGCTGACTGCAGGGAGGTTGGCACAACAACCCCATGCAGTGCTACAGGCTGGGGTCAGAGTGGCTGGAGAGCAGTCAGGCAGAGAGGGACCTGGGGGTACTGGTCGGTGGTAGGCTGAACATGAGCCAGCAGTGTGCCCAGGCAGCCAAAAGGGCCAATGGTATCCTGGCCTGCATCAGGAACAGTGTGGCCAGCAGGAGCAGGGAGGTCATTCTGCCCCTGTACACTGCACTGGTTAGGCCATACCTTGAGTCCTGTGTCCAGTTCTGGGCCCCTCAGTTTAGGAAGGAGGTTGACTTGCTGGAACGAATCCAGAGAAGGGCAGTGGAGTTGGTGAGGGGTTTGGAACACAATCCCTATGAGGAGAGACTGAGGCAGCTGGGATTGCTCAGCCTGGGGAGGTGGAGACTCAGGGGTGACCTTATTATGCTCTACAACTACCTGAAGAGAGGTTGTAGACAGGCAGAGTTTGGTCTCTTCTCCCAGCACCAGAACAAGAGGACACAGTCTCAGGCTGCATCAGGGGAGGTTCAGGCTGTAGGTCAGGAGGAAGTTTTACTCAGAGAGAGTGATTGCCCATTGGAATGGGCTGCCTGGGGAGGTGGTGGAATTGCCATCACTGGAGGTGTTCAGGAGGAGACTTGACAGGGTGCTTGGTTGCATGGTTTAGTTGATTAGGTGGTGTTGGTTGATGGGTTGGACACAATGATCTTGAAGGTCTCTTCCAACCTGGTTTATTCTATTCTATTCTAACTCAACCTATTCCAACAGGAACACAGAGAGAGTGATTGCCCATTGGAATGGGCTGCCTAGGGAGGTGGTGGAGTCGCCATCAAGTTCAGGAGGAGACTTGCTGGGGTGCTTGGTGCCATGGGTTAGCTGTTTGGGTGGGTTGGATTGGTTGATGGGTTGGGCGCGATGATCTTGAAGGTCTCTTCCAACCTGGTTTATTCTATGTATTAAATTGTAAAGGTCTGTGCTCGCTCAAAACTTTTGGTGACTTCATGCACTTCCGGGTAGAAAGGTTCTCCGAAGTTCTACAAGCAGCCTGCTGGGCTGGCCCTGAGTTCAGAAACTCCTGTGCAGAGAAGTGGCCAACTACGACTGGACAATTAAGCTTAATAACAGACACTTAATAAGAGCCATATTTGGGGATTCCCAGGAGCTCTGTTTCTTCATGCAGTGAAAACCCAGTTTAAATATAAATACCTACAACTTGAAAGTGCACTGTTTTATTTATATATATTTGATGTTTGAGCTGACTTTTTAGCTGATGGTGTTACCATGTATGGGTCTGTAGGCTTTTCTTTGACTGAGGCCCTTTACTAGTACTCCTGTTCTTTGCTTTCATCTCTGGTGATGAACCTCGGGCCAGCAGGGTGAGCCTGTTGGGTTGGATTTCTGGTGACAGTGCAGCTTTTGAAATTGCATTTTAATGCAATTAATGCATTGCAATTGCAAATTAATTGCAATTAATGCATTGATTAAAATGTTGTGATGCTGGACTGGCAGCTGCTCATGCACAGCTTTTGGGTTTCAGCCCAATTAAAAGTGGTAGGAGAATGCGAAAGAAGGAAAGCTTAACAGTTGTTCTCCACTGGGGAGTTAGAAAAGGCTCCACTGACGTAGAATCCAGTCAGCTGCCAGTGCTAAGTCTGAGTTGTTATTTATTATCAGAGCAAAACTAAATGAAATCACCACTCGTTAGCTCACAATGTGTTGAGAGCTCTGAAATGGCCTCCCAGGCAGCCGCTGCAGCCAGCACTGCTTGCTGCAGCCTCTGCATCCTTGCAGTCTTTAAAAGGATGCTTTGCTGCAGAGAGCTTGGCAGGCTGGACAGATGGACAGAGTCCAACAGGATGGCATTTAACAACTCCAAGTGCCTGGGGCTGCGCTTTGGCCATAACAACCCCATGCAGTGCTACAGGCTGGGGTCGGAGTGGCTGGAGAGAAGCCAGGCGGAAAGGGACCTGGAGGTACTGGTTGATAGTAGGTGGAACATGAGCCATCAGTGTGCCCAGGTGGCCAAGAAGGCCAATGGCATCCTGGCCTGGATCAGGAATAGTGTGGCCAGCAGGAGCAGGGAAGTCATTCTGCCCCTGTACTCAGCACTGGTTAGGCCACACCTTGAGTCCTGTGTCCAATTCTGGACCCATCAATTTAAGAAGGACATTGAGACCCCTGAATGTGTCCAGAGAAGGGCAATGAGGCTGGGGAGAGGCCTCGAGCACAAGCCCTACACAGAGAGGCTGAGGGAGCTGGGGTTGTTTATCCTGGAGAAGAGGGGGCTCAGGGGAGACCTTCTTGCTGTCTACAACTACCTGAAGGGAGGTTGTAGCCAGGTGTGGGCTGGTCTCTTCTCCCAGGCAAGCAGCACCAGAACAAGAGGACACAGTCTCAAGCTGTGCCAGGAGAAGTTTAGGCTGGAGGTGTGGAGAAAGTTCTTCCCAGCAAGAGAGATTTGCCATTGGAGTGTGCTGCCCAGGGAGGTGGTGGAGTCACCGTCCCTGGAGGTGTTCAAAAAAGGATTGGATGTGGCACTTGAAGGTTGGACTTGATGATCTCTGAGGTCTTTTCCAACCTTATTGATTCTATGGCTGTCCACACTTGACTTAACCTTCTCTTTGGCTAAGTTGATGTTTAAGCTGTCCCTATGCAGCAAGGCAATCATGGGATGAGTGGGGTGGAGGTGGTGGCTGGTCAGTAGCCACTGTCTCATGTGCATTAGCTACTCAGTGTGCATATTGCCCTAAAGTCAGAATGAAGGGCGACAAACTGAAGCTGAAACTTTTCACTTAGTACCCCTTAACCCTTTTGCCTACTTCAGAAGGAAGTAAAGGGCTAGAGACATTTGTAACCACCTTGGTAAACAGAAAATAAGTTCTCAGGTGATGGGAAGCTCTCTTAGACCTAAGGGGCGGCAGGCCCAGCAGGCAGATCTACTCCCCTTGTTCTTTTAGGATAGCTGGGAGGAGGATTCATTCATGTAGTAAATAATTAGGAGGGCCTGTGCAAAGTACTACTATTATTTAGTAGGAGTAGCAGTCTATGTGCTAGTTAATTCCCATGCACATTTTATTGCCATTCTTTATGCAGGGAAGGACTGGGGATGGTGTAGTAGACATCTGGCATAAAATGTCATTTTCCCTTTCTCTCCTTTTCTGTGCAGCAGAGAGTGACTTGCTAATCCTCTTAACAAGCTTATCAGCATTAGTGTCTGTTGGGGCAACCCTGGCTGCTGGGTGCTTGACTTCTCACAGGCAGAAAAGAGGGTTGTTTTCTTTGAATCACTACTGAGTCACTCTCAACTGGCTGCTTGAAAAGGAATAACTTGGGCTACTAAGTCAGTGGCTTTGTGTTCACTAGGACTCTTAGGGATGCCTTTCTATTGTGTCTTGCAGCATTACCCTATGAGGAGAGGCTGAGAGAGTTGGGGTTGCTTAGCCTGGAGAGGAGGAGGCTCAGAGGAGACCTTATTGCTCTCTACCTGAAGGGAGGTTGTAGCCAGGTGGGGGTTGTTCTCTTCTCCCAGGCAGCCACCAACAGAACAAGAGGACACAGTCTCAAGCTGTGCCTGGGGAGGTTTAGGCTGGATGTTAGGAAGAAGTTCTTCCCAGCAAGAGAGATTGGCCCTTGGAATGTGCTGCCCAGGGAGGTGGTGGAGTCACCATCACTGGAGGTGTTAAAAAAGAGATTGGATGAGGCACTTGGTGCCATGGTTTAGTTGATTAGATGGTGTTGGGTGATAGGTTGGACTCGATCTCAAAGGTCTTTTCCAACCTGGCCTATTCTATTCTATTCTATTCTATTCCATTCCATTCCATTCCATTCCATTCCATTCCATTCCATTCCATTCCATTCCATTCCATTCCATTCCATTCCATTCCATTCCATTCCATTCCATTCACCTGTTTGAGTGCTTTGGGTATCCAAATCCTCTGTTTGCTTGTTCAGGCATAAGGACCTGCAGACAGAGGCAGGAGAAAGGTTCACCTGGGCAAGAGACTTTTCCTGCAGTTGCTTTAAGGAGGTGTTAATTTAATAACCCTCCTAACAGGAGATAGAAAGTTTTACCACACTTTACTGGGAAAGAGATGCTGAGGCTAGAAATGTGCTAATTAAAAAGCATTACTACAAATACCAACTGTGAAACCTTGGGTTGACCAAATCCCTGCCAGGTTACATATATAGAATAGAATAAACCAGGTTGGAAGAGACCTTCAAGATCATCGTGTCCAACCCATCAACCAATCCAACCCACCCAAACAGCTAACCCATGGCACCAAGCACCCCATCAAGTCTCCTCCTGAACACCTCCCTTGATGGTGACTCCACCACCTCCCCAGGCAGCCCATTCCAATGGGTAATCACTCTCTCTGTATAGAACTTCTTCCTAACATCCAGTCTGAACCTCCCCTGGCGCAGCCTGAGACTGTGTCCTCTTGTTCTGGTACTGGCTGCCTGGGAGAAGAGACCAACATCATATATAACTGCCCCATCAGGCAGTTATAAGAAGGCAGTGGGCTGAAGGCATTTTAGACTTGGATATAGTTAGAAGCATCGTCACAGGTTTTGCTCCAGGACTTCCTGCTCTTGTGAGAGGCCACCACGGAAGGCAGAGAGGTGGAGGCCAGTGCCAGCTCAGGCAGCAGAAGCTACAGTCTGTCTTCAGCGTGCAGAGGGGGCCTGGCTCCATTTAGAAGTGGAAGGTGCCTGATGTGTTGGGTCAGCATAGGGGGATCATTAAAAGGGACCTTTAAGGTCCCTTCCAAGCTAAAGCATTCTAGAATCGGTTGTGTACTAAAAGCTTCACTGTGCATTTGGGTGGTTTCATTATTTTTTCTTGTACCTTTACTGCCCTGCTGCTAGTCTCTACTTTTAAGTAAACATTCTTCTCTTGATCTTTTTGTTTTCTCTTGCTGGTCAGGCTGCTTCTGAGTGATGTAGCACTCACTGTACACTGAGAGATCCTTTAACTGGGATATAATAAAGCAATGCTCTCTTTAAGTGGCAGCACTCCAATGAGGCGCTGCAGGTAGAGAGAGCACGGTGGTGTTTGCCTTTGCAGCACCTTCTTGGGTCACTTAGAGAGATGATGTTTCAAAACCCAGAAGAGGAGGAAATGTCTTCCTGTGCCTAGCAGCAACAGAAACCTCTGGCATTTGGCAGGCTTTGAGAAGCACTTATGCTTATAAGGAGAGAATGTGACGCGCAGATGTTGGGCTAGCCTTAAATAGCTCCAAATGAAAACTGGACAAATGTGACAAGTTGTGGGGTTTTGCATCCTGTGAGCAGAGCATTGCCTCCCATTGAAGGAAACCCCCAAACAGATATGGCAGCCACAAAGAGGAACAGCATTAGAAATGGATTTTCTTGGGTTTAACTGTGGCTGGCAGAACACGTTATTTATAGCTGCTAAAAAGGAGATAAATGGTTCTGGGTTACTTCAGTGATAGCCCTAATGAAGAAGAATTTTAGGAAGTAGGGAAAGGTCCATATGACTTCAACTACAGCTATATCCCTGGACTGGTAACACCTTCTCTGGAGAAAATGGGCATGTGGCCAGCTGAGCTGAACTATGAGCTCACCTTCCTCTGGGACTGCCCTGTCCTGCTTTCTTGAAAAGCATCTGTATGCAGGGCTTGTTTGCAGTGCTCTTTCCTTGGTTGTGGCTTGTCCTGTTGGAAACAGAAGAGGAAGCTCGATCTGGCTTCACACCTTATCCTTTCTCCCTGCATGAAGGCAGGCAAAGAGCCAGCAAGAGCAGCAAAATCCATTTCATGCCGGAACACTTAATCTCTGTGCATTTTTCCCAGGAAGTGTGGCTTTCCCCTTTGCTTTGCATGGTATTTTCATGATGCTGAATGCTGTCCATTAAACTGATATCCTTGAGAACTGTCAAAAACACTCATGTAAGCTGCAGGATTTATTTACCTTCCCCTAAAACACAGCAAATTCTCAGGACACAGGAAATGTGTTAGGAAAATGAGTCATCATAGTGAGGAATTTGGTTAAAAAATGGTTACTTTCCCCCCTTCCCCCCCTACTCCTGCTGCCATACAGACTGTCAGGGGCAATAGGAGAGATGTGTTTAGAATAGAATAGAACAGACCAGACCAGGTTGGAAAAGACCTTCAAGATCATAAAGTCCAACCTATCACCCAACACCATCTAATCAACTCAACCATGGCACCAAGTGCCTCGTCCACTCTCTTCCTAAACATTTCCAGGGATAGTGATTCCACCACCTCCCTGGGCAGCACATCCCAATGGCCAGTCTGTCTTGCTAGGAAGAATTTCTTCCTAACATCCAGCCTAAACCTCCCCTGGCAGAGCTTGAGACTGTGTCCGCTTGTTCTGGTGCTGCTTGCCTGGGAGAAGAGACCAATCCCCACCTGGCCAAGCACAGGAGAAAAGCAACAGAGCACAAATGTGTTTTTCTTTCTCTGTTGGTAGAATGCACATCATTTTGGTGTAATTTACAACATTGGAAAGGGAATTGAATCATGCCCTGAGTTATGCCTTACTCACTGGAGGGGAGGCACAAGTGCATTTGCTTGGGAAGCTGTACAGGATTGGATGGAAGTAGTAGTGAAGCAGCCAGAGAGAAAAATGGCTGCTTGTGTTCTTAGGCAGGAATTCCCTCTCCAGACACAGTTCTTTGAAAACTTTGTTGGCTAGTGAGAGCAAGAGAGGCTCTCATTGCTGTCATGAGAATAGGAAAGCCTAGAGACATCACTAGCAGGAATGTGCAAGTTGGAGTAAAATAGGAATTGATTGCACCTTGGAGTGAAATGAACTACTGTGAGAGACAGGCAGCAGTGAGCAGTGATTTCATGCTGGGTGAAGCCAGCAGTGCCTAGGAAGCGTGAGCACAGGATATTTCCAGACCAGAATGATTCCTGATAAACTCTGGGTGGTAAATGTTCCCCTCCTGCCTGACACGGCTCTCATGTAGCAATGCTGTGGCATGGATTGCATTCTCCAGTGGGATTGGCAGGAGAATTAAGATCAGCTCTGGGGCCCTGAATTTCCTGAAGCTGGAATTCTCCATAGATTAATGAACATCCTTTGATTGTGGCAGCATTTCCTCCTGCATGCTGCATGGGGCAGTGCAGATGGGGTGTGCACCACACTGTCAGCTGGGTCTGAAAGACTTGCCAAGTCCTCCACGGTGCTTCAGAGAGGGCCCCAGGCAGTGCATAAACAATGGCTTTGCCTGCCTATGGGAGAGCTGCTTGACAACTTATTTAATTGCTGGGTGGAAAAAGAAAGTAATTAAACACCAAGAACTGAACCATGTGTCGTGTTCTTTAGGAAAGAAAGCAGTCTGAGATGCCCTGCTTTTATTATCCATCAGTACTGGGCATGCTAAAAAGACACGGAGAATATTTGTCTTCAGAGCTGTTTCCTCAGGTTCACTGTGGCTCATCTACACTAAAACTTGCAAGAGAAAAGTGAGGGGTCCTTGATGCTGCAGTCTAATTAAATTAATTTGGATCATAGGGTGGTTTTGGTTGGAAGAGACCTTTAAGATCATTGAGTCCAAAGACTAACCCAGCAGTGCCAGGTCATCACTAAACCAAGTCCCTCAGCACCACATCTACATACCCTTTCAGTCCTTCCAGGGATGAGGACTCCACCACTGCCCTGGGCAGCCTGTTCCAAGGCTTGACAACCCTTCTTGGGGAAAAAAAGTGTTCTTCAAGCCCGACCTAAACCTTCCCTGGTACAAGTTGAGGCTGTTTTCTCTTGTACTATTGCTTGTTCCTTGGGAGAAGAGATCAACTCCCACCTGGCTCCAGCCTCCTTTCAAGGAGTTATAGAGAGCCAAAAGGTCTCCCCTCAGTCTCCTTTTTCCCAGCCTAAGCAACCCCGGTTCCCTCGGCTGATCCTCTCAAGGCTTGTGCTCTAGACCCTTCACCAGCTTTGTTGCCTTTCTGCAATTGTGATCATCCCAGATTTCTGAAGAGCTCATTTCTATTGCAAGGTTAATACAGCAAAAAGAGGTGAAAGCTACTGTCTCAGGCTCTGCTGCAGTGTCACAGCTTCCAAAGCAATCTAGTTATGGCAAGAGAGATCATTGCATGGGATAATTTACACTGTGGACTAACAGTCATGGACAAGGTGCTTTCTTAGTGAGGGAGCAGATACTTGTGTTACCTGCAGGTGAAGCCTGTGCAGCGTTTTCCTTTGCAAAAGGAGACCTGGACACCAGACAGAAGCCTTTGCTGGCAGCTGAGCCCAACTGTGAAGGTGTTACCATCCCCTTATGTTTGATATTCTCATCTTGCATAGGTTACTGTCTCCTGAGCTCCATCGGTGGGAGGGAGCCAGGGAGCACTTGCTAAATGGGCTTCAGACAACATCAGCTCCAGCTCAAGCAGCAGATAGAGGTGGCTTGAGATAACCTGACTGTCTTTGCCTGAAGTTTGTGCAACCCTTCTTTGCAAACCTCTGAGTATGGCATAGCCTCCAATTGACAACACCAGGATCTGGGAAGCAACCATCACGGCTGGTGGTCTCAGAGTCACAACTGTTGCTCTTATTCATACTTTCCCCTTCCCTTTTGTTGGTCAGGAATGAGGTAAATGTTGTTTTAAACCATCCTTATGGTCCGTTTTCTTTCAGTTGCTGGGAGCCTTGTTCAGCTCATGAATCTCATTCTGGGCTTCTCTAACTTACTCCCTGTTTCTTAGGATCCTCTGTAAGATTAAAATTAGGTCCTTTTTCGGTTCCTTACTTCAGCAAGTCTGGGTTGAAAACCTTAAGGTGGCCCAGCTCTGAGTATGGAGGACCTTGTAGTGGTGGGACCTCAGAGGGGCTGGCTTTGCTTTCAGTGTTTGCCACTGTGAATTCCACACCTGAGTGAGACATGATCCAAACTTGCCTGTGCTCAGCCTCTTCTCAAGCAAAGTAGGTAGCTGCCTCCTGGAAAAGTCTGGGCAGAAGATTACCAGATTCTGGTTCATCACCAGAGGCACTTGGAGGTTCCCAGCAGAAATCTCCTGTGTACAGGGAAAGCATTTTTCTAGTTAAACTTACAGATTTGAGGCCCCTGCATGAAGCTGCCTGCCCATCTTGCCTAATTTGACTCCTGGGGAGCAGGCAGCTGAGTGAAAGAAAACAGGTCTGGTGTGGCATCACAGTGGGAGGACTCAGCTGGGGGTTGGCTTGTTGAGCCGTATGCAGCTCGATTCCCAGATGTCTTTTTGCCAAGGAAAGCTCTCTGGGAAGCCACCAGCAAGAGCCCCATGGTGATATCACTGCCAGACACGATGCTACTGCGGGTTGCTTGGGCTCAATGATGAATGAATGGCTTCATAGTGCATAGTGCAACTGCATCGTGGTGGTGGTGAGACAAGCCAGGCGAGGAGACTAGATGTGTGATATGAGATGAAAACTGGCAATTTACAGAACAAAAATGCTTCTGTGGCAAACAAAAGTTCCCTAAGAATAGGCTCAGATGCTGCAGAGAAGGAAAAGGACATAATTACGGCGTTGTAGTTGGCGCCGAAGTGATGAAACTCAGCTTTTAAGTGTCCACACAGTGCTGGTGCAGGCCCTGTGCTCCTGCTCATGTGGTTGTTCTTTACCAGCAGATGTGAGCCGTGTGAGCTTTGTGCTGCTCCTCAGTTGCTGTGAGCCATGCTCTCAGGACTGCGCACGGGAGGCAAAATTCCTCCTTCCTGTTGCACAGCGGTGAGAGAGGCCTTGGTGGGCTTTCCATTTCCAAGGGTGATCAGAGCAATAGCAGTGTGCAGTGGAAATTCTCCTTTCAACTAAGAGGAGCAGCAAGTGTGAATCAGAGAGGGATTTTTGCCAGTGCTGGAGATTCCTGAGGAGGAAGTGCCCCACACAGACTGCTCTGCAACAGATTCCCAACTGTGTGTCTCAGTTCCCCTCTTGTTAGTTTTAAATTTCCACTCCAAATAAATATGATTTAGAGAAGGGTTTTCCTGGCATTTTCCATCCTTTCCATTCCATTTATTTAATCTCCATCTGATGAAATGCTTCATATAGAACAATTATTTTTGAAACAGCCTTGGTGGGCTAGAAGCGGGGCGGGGGAGGAGAAGTGGAAGTTGCAGATTTGGTTTTGGGCATTGCTGGTGGGGGCAAGAAAAGGGAGGAACTGCTGTTTTGCCTTGGCAACTTCACAAGTGAAATATTGCTTTAAAACTATGTTAACTGTTGATTTTTGTGGTGCTCTTGGTTCTGCTGAGTTTTTTGATGGTGGAGGGCTTTGCTGGTTATCTTCCACACATACTGCAAGGCAAAAATAGTTTTCTTGTTTTGTGGCATTTCAGAATAGCTCTAAAGATAATCACAGAATAATGGTTAGGGTTGGAAGGGATCTCAAGGATCATCTAGTTCCAACCCCCTAGTCATAGAAGCATAGAATCAATAAGGTTGGAAAAGACCTCAGAGATCATCAAGTCCAACCTATCACCCAACACCACATGAATAACTAAACCATGGCTCCAAGTGCCACGTCCAATCCCTTTTTGAACACCTCCAGGGACGGTGACTCCACCACCACCCTGGGCAGCACATTCCAATGGCCAATTAGTCTTTCTGGGAAGAACTTTCTCCTCAACTCGAGCCCTTACTCAGCACTAGTTAGGCCACCCCTTGAGTACTGTGTCCAGTTCTGGACCCTCAGTTTAAGAAGGATATTGAGACACTTGAACGTGTCCAGAGAAGGGCAGCGAGGCTGGGGAGAGGTCTGGAGCACAGCACAGGAGAGGCTGAGGGAGCTGGGGTTGCTTAGCCTAGAGAAGAGGAAGCTCAGGGGAGACCTTCTTGCTGTCTACAACTCCCTGAAGGGAGGTTGTAGTGTGACCATTTGAGGCGGTGCCTTTAACAAAGGGACACTATGGCCAAATGTTTATAAACAAAAGACAGGTCTAAACTAATTTCATTGGTGAAGAAGCAGAAACACTGCCTTAAGTTTTGATTCCCAGTGGGACTAGTCTCAGTCTTTCTTCCTTGCGGCAGCTCACAGCTTTCTGGGCTTTCGGCCAGACTGACCGAAGAGATAAGGCCTTTTCTAACACATAACTGCCTAACTGCTTTTAATTAACAATTACCCCTTTTTCTCTCTTTCTAACCCTCTCTGGGGAAAAGGGGGAGAGAAGGGGGGTACAGGGGTGGGGAACCCTCTTCAGCAGAGGAGGGAAATCTCATTTCTGTGTTACTTTGTTGTATATTTCTGTATATATTGTAAGTACTGTAAATTCTGTATATATTTCCCTGTGTTCCCTAGATTGCTTTGTAAATACAGCACAATCCTTTTGCTAATCTGGCTGTGCATTTTTTTTTCCTTTCAATTTTCTTCCCTTCACTTTACAGGGTGGGGAGAAGGCCCAGCCTTTTCCTCCAACCCTTGACATGTAGCCAGGTGGGGGTTGGTCTCTTCTCCCAGGCAATCAGCACCAGAACAAGAGGACACAGTCTCAAGCTGTGCCAGGGGAAATTTAGGCTGGAGGTGAGGACAAAGTTCTTCCCAGCAAGAGAGACTGGCCATTGGAATGTGCTGCCCAGGGAGGTGGTGGAGTCCCCACCCCTGGAGGTGCTCAAAAGGGGTTGGATGTGGCACTTGAAGCCATGGTTTAGTTAGCCATGAGGTGTTGGGTGATAGGTTGGACTTGATGATTTCTGAGGACTTTGCCAACCTTATTGATTCTATGATTAAACTTCTCCTGGCAAAGTCCTATCACTCCCTGACACCCTAAATACTGGATTAATCTTTCATGAGATGTCACTCCAATCCCAGTCTGAAACCCCTGCTTGTGATTAAAATGTTTCAGTCTGGGAGAAAAAAGAAAAAGGAGAAATGTGCTTTTATTTTTTTTCTCTCTTGTAATGAATTTGCAAATAGGACAAATGTGTGGCACAATCTGCAAGAAATTTACACCAAAACAGAAGAATCCCTCTTTATGAGAGTCTGACATCTGCAGAGTTGGATTTTTCCCTTCTTCTTTCACCCTTTTAGGAACAAAAAGTGAAGAATTGGGGGGAAAAAAGATTCCATTAAAGTAACTTCTGTCAGATTCAGCTTTGACATCAGGAACTGCTTCTTGGCTGGGTTCAAACTGCCATTACCTTAGGTGAATTTGCCTGCAAAAATCATTCCTGGAGCAATCTGGAAGGCTCCTGGACCTTTAAAATCCTTGCATTAGGAAATATCCTCTCTCTGGTCTCACATGGAGTCCATTCCATCTGTGCAAGAGTTCTGCTCCTTTTTGAAAAGTCGTAACAATTTTGGGGGTTTAGGCTTTGCAGTAGGGCTGGAAAAAAATACGAAGGGAAAAGAACCATAGCTCAGACCTGTCTTGACTTCATGACATTATTATGGAATAGATTGATTCCTTTAGGATTTGCTAGAGAGAAAAAAAAAGGAGGGGGGGAGGAAGCTAAAGATAGAACAAATGTAGCCTTTATCAAGTTAGTAGTGAGTTTGCCTTGGATGCAGTAGTTGCCTCATACTCCAGAGTGATAACGTGACTGATAGTCCTTCCTTGCTTCCTCTTAGAAAGAGGAGGAGAAAAAGGAAAAGAGAGGAGAGCAATATATCTTCTGTTGCTGATGCTGATATGGGATCTAAAGGGATTTGAGCCAACTTGGAGAGCTCCTTGAAAACAGCAGTAAAATTAATTAAGAAAGTTTGAGAAGCCTATGGATGGAAGGGATAATGCAGAGGAGATTTTGTTTAGCTTTGAAGAGGAGCCCTTCCTAGGCAAGTATTTCACATTTGAGAGGAGGGCTGGAGGAGGATGAAATTGCAAAATAATCCTTTCTTTTTTTATCTTTTCTTTATATTTCTGTTGGTAGTTTAAAACAGAAGTGAGTTGGAGGGGGAAGGTCACACGCAAAGAGCAGGGTTGTTATTTGGAGCGTGATGTGTTTTCCTTTGTGCCTTCACTTCAAAGACAGTTCTCTTGCTCCTGGAACATGCACTTGCTTAAATAACAGGAGAAGAGTAGGTGGTGTTTTGAGGGATGCTGCCAGGGGAATTTCTCTTCAGCCTTATTTTCATAGAATCATAAAATCAATAAAGTTGGAAACGACCTCAGAGATCATCTAGTCCAACCTGTCACCCAACATCATCTCATCAACTCAACCATGACACCATGGTTCCCTTTTTGAACACCTCCAGGGATGGTGACTCCACCCCCTCCCTAGGCAGCACATTCCAATGGCCAATCACTTTTTCTGTGAAGAACTTTCTCCTCACCTCCAGCCTAAACTTCCCCTGACACAGCTTGAGACTGTGTCCTCTTGTTCTGGTGCTGGTTGCTTGGGAGAAGAGACCAACCCCCACCTGGCTACAACATCCTTTTAGGTAGTTGCAGACAGTAATAAGGTCTCCCCTGAGCTGCTTGTGTTTCATTTAAGTCTAAGGAACAAACTGCATCAAATCAAGAGCCCTACTCTGGCTCTCCTGGGGCACCTCTCTTGCCAACACCACCTGGAGAACTCCTGGCACACGGAACTTGGTGTTCATCCTCAACCAGTAATCTTCCTTTCCTTGCAAAGCAGAGGAGCCTTTCAAAGGACATTTGGTTTGTTTTTTCCCTTTACATAAGCCTTAATTAGTGCTGGGGACGACAGTTTGGAGATTACCATCTGGACCACCTTATTGCATGATTTTTTACAGAGGCCTTGGGGAGAAATGGAAGTTCCAAAAGGAAAAGAACTCTTTTTTTGTTATTATTATTTATTAATGTGTGTCCAGTCCCCTCAAAACAGGACTTAAAAGTGTCCAGGATTTGGCAGAGTTGTGTTTGCACTTGCAAAAAGTCTTTTTAACTGCAGTCTGAAAATGCATGGGGGGGGACACCCACAACATTTTCTTTGAAAGATATCATAACATTATTTTGCAAATAAAGTTCCTGTGGAGTCTCTGAACTCCAAACACGATGGAGCTGCCAATCAGACTCCCCTGGTGCTATTGAAATAATACCAGATTAATGCCAGTCTAAATAACTTTATTTTTGCAATTAAATGCCTGATGGATCCTAAAAACTAATGAAGAGTTCAGAAATATTAAGCATAGCAAATAAGAGAAGTGCTATTCCCACCCCCACCTCCACCCCCCTCCAGAAAAGGGGAGAAACAGAAAGCCCTTAGCAATGGTGGCTTCAATATTCATTTAACTTGGACACAGCCTCTGCAGGCTCCCTTGGCAGCGCTCACCTTCCTCGGTCCTCTGTTTCTATCATCCCCTGCTATTTTTAGCCCCATCTGTAAAAACATGTTTTTGCCAAGAAGCAAAGGCAGGATCAATTGCAGAACCCGTGTAAGCAAACAAAGAAATCACAAAGCTTACCGGACGGTCACATTTGCACTTTTGTTAAGCTGCTTCTCATTTAGTTGCCTGGCTTTGTGTTACCTATTTACATCAGAAAGCTGCTCCGGCAAGAACTTGGGCTTTCTGGCTTGCTTTCATTTATGCTTAAAGCCTGCAGTGCATTGCTTGGACCTAAGTAAATACACTGAGGGTGGCTGAGCATTGGAACAGGTTGCCCAGAGAGGTGGTTGAAAGCTTTGTTCCTGGAGGTATTCAAGGTGAGGCTAGTAGGGGCTCTGGGTGACCTGCTCTAGTGGAGGATGCCCCTGCTAACTGCAGAGAGGATGGACTGGATGACCTTTAGAGGTCAGTTCCAACCTGGGTGATTTGGTGATTCCAAGGAAAATTGGGGGAAATGTAGTTAAATCATTTAGCCATAGTGCAGGCTAGAAAATTGGGGGAAATGTAGAATAGAGTAGAGTAGAATAGAATAGAATAGAACAGACCAGGTTGGAAAAGACCTTTGAGATCATCAAGTTCCACCTATCACCCAACACCATCTAATCAACTAAACCATAGCACCAATTCTGTGATTCCAAGGAAAATTGGGGAAATGTAGTTAAGTCATATAGCCATAGTGCATGCTAGAAAATTGGGGGAAATATAGAATAGAACAGAATTAACCAGGTTGGAAAAGACCTTTGAGGTCATCAAATCCAACCTATCACCCAACACCATCTAATCAACTAAACCATGGCACCAATTCTGTGATTCCAAGGAAAATTGGGGGAAATGTAGTTAAAACATTTAGCCATAGTGCATGTTACAAGCACCTGTAATGGAAGTGGGCAGCTTCAAGTCTCTCAGTTCATGGTCTGCTGTTTCTGTGATGTATTACCTAGGGACAGTGCCATGATAAGCAGTTGGTGCAGACTGCAGGCAAGCCAGGAGTGATGTGTTAGCTTCTGGAGAATAAATCTGATGAAGAGCAACTGAAGGAGCTGGGGATGGTTAGTTTGGGAAAGAGGAGGCTGAGAGGAGACCTCACTGCTCTCCACAACTACCTGAAAGGACATTGTGGAGAGGCTGCTGCTGGTCTCTTCTCCCAGTTAATTAGTGATAGAACAAGAGAGAATGGCCTCAAGCTGTGACTGGGTAGGTTTAGACTAAAAAATTTTCACAACAAGAATGGTCAGGGATTGGAATGAGCTGCCCAGGGGAGGTGGTTGAGTCACCAAGCCTGGATGTGTTTAAAGGTCATTAGGATGTGGTGCTTGTGGATATGGTTTAGGGGTGACCCTTGTAGAGTAGGGATCTGGGTTGGACTTGGTGATCCTGGGGATCTTTTCCAACCTGAATGTTTCAATGACTCTGTGAAAATGGAGATTTGTCAGCACGTTTCTTGCACAGCTGTGCTGGAGATGTCTTACTGTTAGCTGGTGTGCCTAGAGCAAGAACCTGAGTGTGATCTGAAGCAAAGGCAGCTACTACTCAGGACAGGACAGCTGTTGGTTATTCAACCTGGGTGTTTTTGTGCTGTCAACTGGCTTCCCTGGCTGCTGCATACCCTGGAAGGTACAGGTTTCCAATCCTGTCTGCTAGTGGATATGGAAATATTTTGGATAGTCACTGGGTGGGGGTGGGTCACAGGGTAGTGACACATATGGAAATTTTGCCCAAGGGAACTCCTTTGCTAGTGTGGTCCTTGCTTACAGCTCTGAGTGACTGGTCACTAATTGGAAGATGTTTTGTCTTGAATTGCTGATGGTTAGCAGCCACCTTCTAATTGCTGTTTGTTCCTGCATCTGTTCATGGTTTGACCGTACAGAGTTGTCCCTGAGTGGTGTTTTCATTCGGCACGCATGGGAGGCCGTATGAGCACTGCAGAGCTTCTCTGTGATGGAAGGGAAAGATGCAGGAGATGTTCTTTGTGCCTGTGTAGTGAATAAGGTAAATGCATTCATCTGCTGTATACAGTAACAGTACTGTGTATGTGACTAAAAGAACAACAATCACAGAATCATAGAATGTTAGGGATTGGAAGGGACCTCAAAAGAAATATCAAAAGGGAAGGGACATGGAAAGATCCTTGCCAGAGCAGGATGGCCTAGGGCAGGCCACACAGGAATGTGTTCAGTCTCCACACAGGAGACTCCACAACCTCTCTGGGCAGCTTGTTCCAGCATTCTGTCACTCTCACCTCTCCTTGTGTTGAGGTGGAACCTCCTGTGTTCCAGCTTGTCCCTGTTGTTCCTTGTCCTATCACTGGGCACCACCAAACAGAGCCTGGCACCTTCATCCTGACACCCACCCCTCAGATATTGATAGACATTGATCAAATCCTCCCTATGTCTTCTCTTCTCCAGACTAAACAGCCCCAGGTCTCTTCACAGGGAAGATGCTCAAGTCTCTTCATCATCCTCATAGCTTTCCACTGGACTCTCTCCAGCAGATTCCTGTCTCTCTTGAACTGGGAACCCCAGTTACTGTGCTCAATACCTGAAAATGAATTCTGGCATGCTGGCTGTGTGAGGCACGAGGCTGGACTCCTTCTTGACATGAGCAGAACATTTTACATCTTTTCTATCTATTTCATTCACCAAACCCCAGGAATGGACCAGCAGTCAGATGAAAAATCCTTGTTAGAGAAGTCCAAGCCAACTCGTCCTTGTCCAAGCCGTGGAAAGCAGAATAGAATACAGAATACAGAATTAACCAGGTTGGAAAAGACCTTTGAGGTGGGTCCAACATATCACCCAACACCATGGCACCAAGTGCCTCATCCAGGCTCTTCTTAAACACTTCCAGTGATGGTGACTCCACCACCTCCCTGGGCAGCACATTCCAGTGGCCAATCTCTCTTGCTGGGAAAAATTTCCTGCTAACATCCAGCCTAAACCTCCCCTGGCACAGCTTGAGACTATGACCTCTTGCTCTGTCACAGGCTGCCTGGGAGAAGAGACCAACCCCTACCTGGCCACAACCTCTCTTCAGGTAATTGTAGGTGGCAAGAAGGTCTCCCCTGAGCCTCCTCTTCTCCAGGCTAAGCAACCCCAGCTCCCTCAGCCTCTCCTCACAGGGCTGTGCTCCAGACCTCTCCCCAGCTTTGTTGCCCTTCTCTGGGCACATTCAAGAGTCTCAATGCCCTTCTTAAACTGAGAGGCCCAGAACTAGACACAGTACTCAAGGTGTGGTCTAACCAGTGCTGAGGCCAGGGCAGAATGACTTCCCTGCTCCTGCTGGCCATGCTATTTGTGATGCAGGCCAGGATGCCATTGGCCTTCTTGGCCACCTGGGCACACTGCTGGCTCATGTTCAGCCTACTGTCAGCCAGTACCCCCCAGGTCCCTTTGTGCCTGGCTGCACTCTGTCCCCAGCCTGTAGCACTGCATGGGGTTGTTGTGTCAGATCTAACATGTGTACCACCAGCAACACGCTAATAAAGCTGTCAGGCTTTAGGCCCAATAATTTACACCCACGATCTGAGATTCTCTGCAAGAAAGGAAAAAAATAAAAGGAAAAGGAACTTTGCTTGTGGATGAAAAATGATGTGTGAATCTGCAAGGCTGGGCTGAAAAGAAGCAGATGCTGACATTGCTAGAGTTAATATTTTTTGCCCTAAAAACACATCTGTCATCAGCCTCCACTGTGAGAGCGGAGGAGCCCTTGTCTAAATAAACATGGCAGCTGGTTTATGTGATGAGTCTGTTTTTTAAATGCTAAGAAATATTGTATCATTTTGGAAAGCTCTAGCTGCCATTAGTGCTAACTTGCAGTAATAGCTTGGAGTGTGCTTCACAGAATTGACCACCACCTCCCTGGGCAGCACATTTCAATGGCTAATCTCTCTTGCTGGGAAGAACAACTTCCTAACATCCAGCCTAAACTTCCCCCTGCACACCTTGAGACTGTGTCCTCTTGTTCTGGTGCTGGTTGCCTGGGAGAAGAGACCAACCCCCACCTGGTTACAACATCCCTTTTCAGGTAGTTGTAGAGAGCAAGAAGGTCTCCCCTGAGCCTCCTCTTCTCCAGGCTAAGCAACCCCAGCTCCCTCAGCCTCTCCTCACAGGGCTGTGCTCCAGACCCCTCCCCAGCTTTGTTGCCCTTCTCTGGACATGTTCCACCAACTCAACATCTTTCTCTCCCAGGCAACCAGCACCTGAACAAAGAGGACACAGTCTCAAGCTGCACATGGGGAGGTTTAGGCTGGATGTTAGGAAGAAATTCTTCACAGAAAGAAAGATTGGCCATTGGAATGTGCTGCCCAGGGAGGTGGTGGAGTCACCATCACTGGAAGTGTTTAAGAGGAGTCTAGATGAGGCACTTGGTGCCATGGTTTAGTTGATTAGATGGTGTTGGGTGATAGGTTGGACTTTATGATCTCGAAGGTCTTTTCCAACCTGGTTAGTTCTGTTCTGTTCTATTCTGTTCTGTTCTGTTCTATTCTGTTCTGTTCTGTTCTTCACTTCAGATTCGTTTCAGAAGACACTTTCTCTCATGGGAGAACCTGCCTTCAAGGCCAGTATCACATGATTGGAAGGGTAGGAACACAAAGTTTGTGCAGCTGGGAACACTGCAAGTGCTGAAAACTTGCTGAGGACAGAGTTGTGGATGGTGATCTCAGGAGCATGTTAGAAAAATGAAGAGTGGGGGGGGGGGGGGAAGAACTTTTGGGCAAGTAAATTATTGGAAGTTCTCCACCTGTGGAATGAGTCTTGCAATAGAAATAATTCACATTGTTCCACTTGTCTTTGCTCTGCTAATTTGCTTGATGCCAATAGTGCAACAGATCTCAAGCATAGGGTTATCCTAGCAATAGGACGGGCAGGAGGAGCTGGGATTGTTCAGTCTAGAGAATACTCCAGGGGGATCTCAGGGCTGCCTTCCAAAAGCCGAAGGGATCCTACAGGAATGCTGCAGAGGGACTTTTAACGAGGATGTCTAGAGACAGGACAAGGGGAAATGGTTTTAAGCTGAGAGAGAGCAGGATTAGACTGCATCCTAGAAAGAAGTTCTTCAGTAGGAGGGTGGTGAGACTCTGGAATGGGCTGCCCAGGGAGGCTGTGGCTGCCTCCTCCCTGGGGGTGCTGAAGGCCAGCTTGGATGAGGCCTTGATTAGCTGTGTCTAGCTGAGAGGTGTCCCTGCCCATGGTGGGGGTGGTTGGAGTGGATGAGCTCTGAGGTCCCTCCCAACCTGAGCCATTCTATGATGGTTTCTTATGGGAATCTTTAATCAGTCACTTTACATTGATATTGAGACCATTTTGCATCATCAAACAGGTACCAAAGACACTTAACAGGGCAAATGAGAGAGCTACGCTTGTCGCCCAACCCAAATTTTATTTGCCTGCTTGGTATCTCTCTTAGGGACTACAAATGACTTTGATGATGAGGCAGTAGGCCAAATCTAAGAAAGCATTAAAATTTGCATTTCCAATTGTCTGTGGTGTGAGTCTCAGTCTTAACAGGATGGAAGTAGTTTCTGAAATGTAAAATGAAAGAAAAAGATCTTTCTGTGTGAGAAGTCCCAGACTGTGAAAATGTTCTTCCTTTGGGGTATGTGCCCTCTCAGTGAGGTTCTAGAAATGCAGTTCTTCCTTCTAGACAACCTAATGGTTTCATATGAATTTTAAGGTTTTGGCTGCTCAGTGGTGTTGCTTAATCAAGAGGGCAATAGAATGCCTTCACCTTGGACTGATGCCTCTCTTCTGAAGTACTCTGGTTAGCAGGATGTTATTGGAAAGATAGATAAAAGTGTTTCCAACTCCCTTAGCATGCTTTCTGAAGGAAGTTGGCCATGGTGCTGTGGCCTGGACATGGCCAATGTATGTGGTCTCACGAAAGATTTAGATATAGAATCATAGAATTGTCAGGGTTGGAAATGACCTCAAGGATCAGCCAGTTTCAACCCCCCTGCCATGGGCAGGGACACCTCACACTACAGCAGGTTGCTCACAGCCACATCCAGCCTGGCTGCAAAAACCTCCAGGGATGAGGCTTCCACCACCTCCCTGGGCAACCTGTGCCAGTGTCTCACCACCCTCATGGGGAAGAACTTCTTCCTAACATCCAATCTCAATCTACCTATTTTATTTTTTTTTCCCATTCCCCCCAGTCCTATCACTCCCTGACACCCTCAAAAACTCCTCCCCAGTTTTCTTGTAGCCCCCTTCAGGAATTGGAAGGCCACAATTAGGTCTCCTCAGAGCCTTCTCTTCTCCATACTGAACAGCCCCAACTCCTTCAGTCTGTCCTCATAGCAGAGCAGCTCCAGCCCTCTGCTCATCCTCATGGCCCTTCTCTGGACACCTTCCAGCACCTCCAGATCCTTCCTGTAATAGAGGCTCCAGAACTGGACACAGAGCTCCAGGTGTGGTCTCAGCAGAGCAGAGCAAAGCAGAGGAGAATCACCTCCCTGGCCCTGTTGGCTCTGCTTCTCTTGATGCAGCCGAGGATGTGGTTGGCTTTCTGGCTGCAAGTGCTCACTGCTGGCTCCTGTTGAGCTTCTCCTCCACCAGCACCCCCAGGTCCTTTTCTTCAGGGCTGCTCTCAAGCCAGTCCCTGCCCAGCCTATATCGGCGCCTGGGATTGCCCTGACCCAGCTGCAGGACCTTGCACTTGGTCTTGTTGAACCTCATGAGGCTGGCTTGGGCCCAGCTCTGCAGTCTGTCACCCTCTGGATAGATCCCTTCCCTCCAGTATGTCTGTTGCACCACACAGCTTGGTGTCATCAGCAAACCTGCTGAGGGTGCACTCAATGCCACTCTCCATGTCAGCCACAAAGATGTTAAACAATCCTGGTCCCAGGACTGATTCCTGAGGGCCACTCTTTGACAGCCACTCTTTGGGTGCAGCTGTCAAGCTAGTTTTTTATCCACTGAATGGTCTATATAGTCAATACAGTTTGTGAGCTTAGCTGAGGGGTGAGTACCAAGCTGATTGGCTTGCTGTAATGGTGCTGATCCAAAGCAAGAACAGCAGCAAGCCTTTATGCAGGTGTCAGAAGAGCTGGCCTGGCCAAAATATAACCACCCTTGGCATGCTCTAGGTGTATAAATGGTTAAACCCATAGGTCTGTGTGCTCTATGTCTTGCCTAAACTGTCCCCGAGGAACCTATGATCTTTATAGATCTGGGCTTCAGTGTTTTACAGATGCCTTGCTGCCAATGAGAAGCCAGTCATTAGCAATGGGATCCCATCCATAAATTAACAGCAGTAGCTGGATACAAACTTTATTGGGAAAAAATATTGGAAGGAAAGACAGGGAGGGCTGAGTGTGTGTCATGGTCCCTGCAGGAGTGTGAGGGAGGAATGGGCTTCTTAGGGCTTCATCCACCCTTTCCCCATGCAGGTGGCCAAAAGATCAATGGCATCCTGGACTACATCAAGAATAGTGTGGCCAGCAGGAGCAGGGAAGTCATTGTGCCCTGTACTCAGCACTGGTTAGGCCACACCTTGAGTACTGTGTCCAGCTCTGGGCCCCTCAGTTCAAGAAGGACATTGAAACTCTTGAATGTGTCCAGAGAAGGGCAATGAGGCTGGGGAGAGGCCTCAAGCACAAGCCCCACGTGGAGAGGCTGAGGGAGCTGGGGTTGCTTATCCTGGAGATGAGGAGGCTCAGGGGAGACCTTCTTGCTCTCCACAACTCCCTGAAGGGAGGTTGCAGCCAGGTGGGGGTTGGTCTCTTCTTCCAGGCAAGCAGCACTAGAACAAGAGGACACAGTCTTAAACTGCATCAGGGGAAGTTTAGGCTCAAGGTGAGGAGAAAGTTCTTCACAGAGAGAGTTGTTAGTCATTGGCATGTGCTGCTCAGGGAGGTGGTGGAGTCACCATCCCTGGAGGAGTTCAACAGGGGATTGGACGTGGCACTTGGTGCCATGGTTTAGTTAGTCATGAGGTGTTGGGTGATAGGTTGGACTTGATGATCTCTGAGGTCTTTGCCAACCTTATTGATTCTATGATTCTATGTGCAGATAGTTTGCAAGATAGAAAGGATGGAAAAACCTGTAATTTCCCTAGCAGTCTTGTTAGCCAGGACTGGGAAATGTCAGAATTTGTTTCTGATGCTTCTGTGAGTCATTGCCCCTGGAGGAAGGAGGAAGCAGTGGAGGAACCGTGACTTGTAAATTATTCCTAATCAAAATGCTTCCTAAGGCTATTCCTGGAGAGCTGCAGATTCCTCAGCACCCCTTGCTCAGGCTTGTGTTTTGTACTGAAAAGTGTTATTTTGTCTTGATCACAAGCTGAAGTGTGCCCTACCCTGGAGTAAAGCCAAGCTAATCTCTGGGGAGGGACAGCTTGAGGTAGTACAAAGTGCTGCTGTGTTAAGGGTGTTACTACAGGTAAGTACTGCTGGCCAACAGGGAGTTTACTCCTGAGCTACTTTGGGCAGACACTTTTTCAGTGTCCTGGTTTCAGAAAGGTAGCCTTTCATTTCCAAGAAAATCCTCTGAATGAGCTGCAGGTTAGCACTTTCCCTTGCTGAAGTCTGCATGGCACATCAAAATGTCTTTTTCACTCTCTCTGCTAAGTGCTTAGGGCAAACAGGATCTCCTCTTAATGAAAACTTTTGATGGATGCATTAAGGAAGCAGGGTGTACGTAATCCTTTATTTCCTGAGGTTACCTCAGCAGTGTATGTGAAGCATAACATTTGAGGAGGGTGCATGCATGTGTAATGGCCTTGTAAAAAGCTGGATTGAGTGTCCTTACTACTCCTACAGTATGATTTTAGTTTTGTTACGTGGATGCTCTACAGATAGCACAGGATGACAGCATGTCAGGAGTTGGAAGGGACCTCTGGAGATCTGACAGAGCAGGACCGTAAAATCTAGCTCAGGTCACAGAGGAGCACAACCAGATGGGCCTTGAAAGTCTCCAGAGAAGGAGACTCCACAACCTCTCTGGGCAGCCTGTTCCAGTGCTCTGTGACCCTCACAGTGAAGAAATTCCCCATAGTGTTGAGGTGGAACCTCCTGTGCTGTGCAGTGTGCTTCATCATCAAACCCTTAGGCAAGGGAATCCTGGAATTGTAGGCACAGCCAGTGAAGGATTACGCCTTCAGCTCTCCAATACCTCACTGCCTTGAGTCACTGAAGGGGATTTGTTCTCTTAGCTTGTGAGTGGAACAGTGACATGGTGTGGGCTGTTCTGGCAGGTTTGGGCCTAGTAACAGCTTTTCTAAGTTCAAGTGTGTAGGCACCTTCTTCTAAACTGTGTTCTTTTTCCTCTTCCAAGAACACCTCCAGTTGGTTTCATTCATGACCTCGTTTATACATTAGCATCTCCGAGAAAACCAGAGGCCTCAAACTACGCAATGAAATGAAGCTCAGATTGTCTACAAGGCAGCATCTGCAGGGCTGAAAATAAAGCCTTTGTTTAGTGTCTAAAATGCCAGATGTCAGAATCTGGCCGCTTGGGGATTTAATTCGCTTGAGCCTTGCAATTTGGTCCGGCAGATAACTTCAGGAGACTTTATTTAAAGCTAATGCTCCAAGGCAAAGCTGTGTGGATCCATCTGTAGGAGGTTTCTTGTCCTGAGCAAGTGCTTTCAAGAATGCTGATGAAGTGCGAGTCAGAATCGTCACCTCTCTCAGCACCACAATGGTGCTAGTATTCTCCCTGTGCAAGGGGCACGCTGGGGACACTGGAGGGATTTAATAACTGTTGGGTCTCTGCGAGGGGACTCTTTGGAAGGAAAAGCTGCTCCCAGAAGGGAGGCCACTACTGCACTGTAATGTGGGAATTGGAGGTGGGGGTGAAGGTAGTTGCCGATAGCTTGCCAAAGTGTGGGGTTTATGAGAGTACCATTGACTCTCACTCTCTCTTTCTCGCTCTCTCTGTCTCTCTCTGTCTCTCTCTCTCATTTCCCCTTAGTTTAGGAAAGATGTTGAGTTGCTGGAATGTGTCCAGAGAAGGGCAACGAGGCTGGGGAGGGGTCTGGAGCACAGCCCTGTGAGGAGAGGCTGAGGGAGCTGGGGTTGCTTAGCCTGGAGAAGAGGAGGCTCAGGGGAGACCTTCTTGCTGTCTACAACTCCCTGAAGGGAGGTTGTAGCCAGGTGGGGGTTGGTCTCTTCTCCCAGACACCCAGCAGCAGAACAAGAGGACACAGTCTCAAGCTGTGCCAGGGGTGGTTTGGGCTGGATGTTAGGAAGAAATTATTCCCAGCAAGAGAGATTGGCCATTGGAATGTGCTGCCCAGGGAGGTGGTGGAGTCACCACCACTGGAAGTGTTTAAGAAGAGCCTGGATGAGGCACTTGGTGCCATGGTTTAGTTGATTAGATGGTGTTGGGTGATAGACTGGAGTTGATGATTTCAAAAGTCTATCCAATCTGGTTTATTCTGTATTCTACTTTGCTCTGCTGAGACCTCATCTTGAGTACAGTTTTGGGCTCCCCAGTTGAAGAGGGACCGGGATCTGCTGGAGAGGGTCCAACAGAGGACAATAGAATGATTAGGGGATTGGAGCACTGCCTGGTGAGGAGAGGCTGAGGGTCCTGGGGCTTTTAGTGGGGAGAAGAGAAGACTTAGAGGGCATTTAATAAATGTTTATAAATATCTGAGGGCTGGGGGTCAGGAGGGAGGGGACAGGCTCTGCTCATTTGCTCCCTGTGATAGGACAAGGAGCAATGGAAGTCAGCTGCAGCACAGGAGATTCCACCTCAACACAAGAGGGAACTTCTTTACTGTAAAGTTCACAGAGCTCTGGAACAGGCTGCCCAGGGAGGTTGTGGAGTCTCCTTCTCTGGAGACTTTCAAGGTCCTGTCTGGATGTGTTCCTCTGTGACCTGAGCTAGATTGTATGGTGCTGCTCTGGCAGGGGGGGTTGGACTCGACGATCTCTTTGGGTCCTTTCCAACCCCTGACATCCTGTGATCCTCTGACTGTAGGACAGAGAAAGAAGAACTTAGAAGGTACTATCACAAAGCTTATCCTACAGAAAAACAAACAGAAACAACCCAAAAGGAAAACCTTTGTGCAAGTTTATCTTATGCAGAGCACATGCTACTTTGAGAAAGAGGTTGTGGCAGTGACTACGGTTCTGTGCGCCCCGGGTTAGGGCTTTTGAAACCTCAGGCAACTGCGCCAGTGGCGTGTACAGCACTGCACAGCCTCTGGTCTCTGCTTCACGGCTTCCAATAAAAACAAAGCTGCCTCCAACTGATTCTGGGGAAACGTCATGACTGCAAGAAGCCAAGGACCTGCTTTACAGGGCTACTGCTCTGCTTCTAATAACCACGGTTAGGAAAGTCCCTTGGATTTAACCCTGGCTTCCTTATTATCTGCGTCGGGGCAGAAATAAGCTGCAGAAGTTTGTTAGTGGTTTTTAATAGCTTTGCTGGCCACAGCCTGTTTCCAGCATGACCATGTTTTATTGCTATTTTTTAATTTATTTATTTATTTTTTTTGCAGAGAAACAGTTCTTTCTAGAAGAGAAATAAATAATCATGTGGCTCATGGCAAAGCTTCCAGAGTCACTGGAGACCTCTGGTGTAATAACTAAATTAATCACGAATAGCTGAACTCTCTCCTGCAGTGGCACGCCAGATTGGTTCCTTGCCAATGCCTTTGCTTCCCTTCTGCTGTCCACACAATGCTGTTGCTCTTTACCCCCAAGGTGGTGGAGAGCTCTGCCACTTTCTGTAGGTGTGGGGCTGCCCTCCTGGTCTGTTCTTGCCTATGCCCTTACCTTGGCTCATTTTTCACCCTTGCTCTATGCAATTTCTGGACTTTTTTGTTTAAAATGCTGTCATCTAAAGCAGACTGAAAGTCAGTGGAAAGACTCCCAAAGGCGTCCATGAGCTTTGATGAAGTTCTTGCCTACATCCCCACCTTAAAAGTCAGCTCAAAAGCCACCTCTTCCACAAGGTGTATGTCTTCTAACCTCCAGCATTAGAGAAAGGCATTGTGGTCTAGTGAGTGCTGGATGGTGCTAGATCCCTGTCCCTGTTTTCCCTAGCAGCATGCAGAGATGACTTGGTGCTGTTTGAGTGTCCCCTGTGCAGCAGGTAGCAGGGAGATGAGAGGGGAAGAATAGCCTACAGATGGGTGTCTGCTTTATAGGAAACACCAAGATGGGTGTGAAGGTTATGTACAGTGATACCTGTGGCTGGGCCCTTTCTTTTAATTTGTTCTCCATTAATAAAGAGCTATTATTAATTTCAGGAGTCTGAAGGCTTTTGATACTACACTGGGGAGGCCACACCTTGAGTCCTGTGTCCAGTTCTGGGCCCCTCAGTTTAGGAAAGATGTTGAATTGCTGGCACATGTTCAGAGAAGGGCAACAAAGCTGGGGAGGGATCTGGAGCACAGCCCTGTGAGGAGAGGCTGAGGGAGCTGGGGTTGCTTAGCCTGGAGAAGAGGAGGCTCAGGGGAGACCTTATTGCCATTTACAACTACCTGAAGGAAGGTTGCAGCCAGGTGGGGGTTGGTCTCTTCTCCCAGGCAAGCAGCACCAGAACAAGAGGACACAGTCTCAAGCGGCACCAGGGGAGGTTTAGGCTGGATGTTAGGAAGAAGTTCTTCTCAGAAGGAGAGATTGGACACTGGGATGTGCTGCCCAGGGAGGTGGTGGAGTCCCTATCCCTGGAGGTGTTTAAGAAGAGCCTGGCTGAGGCACTTGGTGCCATGGTTTAGTTGATGAGATGGTGTTGGGTGATAGGTTGGACTCAACAATCTCAAAGGTCTTTTCCAACCTGGTCTGGTCTGGTCTATTCTATTCCATTCTATTCTATTCTATTCTATTCTACATGGATTATATAAAGTGCAGTGATAGCAATCAGCTTGAGACCTTCATCAAAGAAGAGTGTTTGATTTAGTGGGTGAAATGACAGCAAGAGATGGAGGTGATGTGAAAGGATTCAGACTAGAGGAAAAACTGGATGTGAGATGCTGGCCAATCATCTCCATGCAGAAAGCAAGAGGTAACCTGCTGTGCAGCACTGAGTGTTCTCAGTAAGGTTGAGAAAATGAAGGCAACTTTTAGACAGATACTCTTGCTGTGAAAAAGAAATCTGAGAAGTAAGTGATGCCCTGTTGCTGGGAATAGCCCCTGGGATAAATAGCTGTCAAAGGTGCTGGAGGTGCAGTGTGAATCCAGACATCCATGAATTGTAGAGAGAAGGGCTTGTAGAATAAAAACATTTGGGATCATTTGGGTGACTGCTGTTTTGTACTACCAGTAACAGGCAGGTGGTGTGTCAGTTCTGGGCCCCTCAATTTGAGAAGGACATTGAGACACTTGAACATGTCCAGAGAAGGGCAACAAGGCTGGGGAGGAGTCTGGAGTGCAACCCTGTGGGGAGAGGCTGAGGGAGCTGGGATTGCTTAGCCTGGAGAAGAGGAGGCTTGGGGGAGATCTTCTTGCTCTCTCCAACTCCCTGAAGGGAGGTTGTAGCCAGGTGGTGGTTGGTCTCTTCTCCCAGGCACCCAGCACCCAAGCAAGGGGTCTTGGCCTGTGCCAGGGGAGGTTTGGGGCTGGAGGTGAGGAGAAAGTTCTTCCCAGGGACAGAGATTGGCCACTGGAATGTGCTGCCCAGGGAGGTGGTGGAGTCCCCATCCCCGGAGGTGTTCAAAAAAGGATTGGACGTGGTGCTTGGAGCCGTGGTTTAGTTGGTCATGAGTTGTTGGGATAGGTTGGTTGGGCTTGAATATCTTTGAGGTCTTTTCACACCTTATTGATTCTATGATGCTGATTTTTTTTAACTTGCTCTCCACCATCAGAAGAAGGAATGGGCTGCTCTACTGACGAGTCGAACGCTCTGCCTTCTGCACGTGTTTTTACAGACATTCAAGAGTACCTAATGAGAGAAGGAATAATTTGTGGGACACGTGGCTCCTGCTTGCAGCAGTGATTTGTTGAGAAAAACAGATCTACCCCTGGAAAAAGCCTGAGTTGCTGAACTCTCTAGGAGAAGCACCAATAAAATAACAGCTCCCAAAGCAGAACAAGTATGTGGGCTCCAGCTGAAAGCTGGAAAGAAACTGAGGGCTCTCTACTCTCTGCAGCAGCCTGTGTTTGACCAAACTTGTAGGAACTTCACATCCTTGGGGTCTAAGTGTCATTTTGATTTTTTGGTTGGTTTATGTCTGTGCACCTTTTCCAGAAGAGTCGTGGCTGGAGCTGAGAGAGATTCACAAGCTGCAAGTGTGCCTAGTTGGTGCCTCCATGAGACTTCTTTCCTTAGGAAATCAGCCTGAAAGGGGAAAAGTACACACTGCAATGAAACCTTTCAAGGCTTCCAAGCAAAGAGGGGCTATTTGCAACATCACTTGCAACGGAGCCAAGAGCTCTGCGTGTAAGCCCTGGAGGGGAGAGTGCTGCTGGCTGTTCAGCTGCTAGACTCTGCAGCTCGGCCGCTGGGTCAGCGAGCAATTTGATTTCAGCTGGCTTGTGAAGCCAGATGCAACATAATCCCAGCAACACTTCAGCACAGTTCTGGTAGGCTGGAGAAATGTGACCAAGTGCTGGTGGTGCTGAGTCGCTCAGCTGAGAGCAGAGTACTGTGGGACCTTCCCTGAGGAGTCCTCCTGTACTTCCAGCAATGGTGAAATTTTAGCAGCAGTGCCTCTGCCTGTGCAGACTTGAAGAAAGCTGCTGTGCAACCCAAAATTTCATTTGGGTGATTAGAGGGCTGGAGCACCTCTCCTGTGAGAACAGACTGAGGTAGTTGGGGCTGTTCAGTCTGGAAAAGAGAAGGCTCTGAGGAGACCTAGTTGTGGCCTTCCAGGATCTGAAGTGGGCTACAAGAAAGCTGGAAAGGGACTTTTTAAGGTGTCAGGGAGTGATAGGGACTGGGGGGGAATGGAACAAAAGTAGAAATGATTGGATGTTAGGAAGAAGTTGTTCCCCATGAGGATGGTGAGACACTGGCACCGGGAGGTGGTGGAAGCCTCATCCCTGGAGGTTTTTGCAGCCAGGCTGGATGTGGCTGTGAGCAATCTGCTGTAGTGTGGGGTGTCCTTGGCCATGGCAGGGGGGTTGGAACTGGCTGATCCTTGAGGCCCCTTCCAACCCTAACAATTCTATGATTTTCCAGAAAGTTCCCTTTCACCCAAAGCAGTAAATACCCTGGTCCTTCACCACCTTCCCCAGGGAAGTGGGTGCAAGTGATGTTTCAAAACTGGAAAGAATCCGGACTAGCAGCTCCCTAGCAGTCCAGTTTCACAGTGGAGAGCCATACCCAATGCTGCTGTGCTTCAGCCTCTAGGAGGATGCTGTGTTATTTTGGCAAATGCACACAGCATGCCATTTCCTTCTGGAAAAATAAATAGAGAATTTATTTTCTTAATCTAAGCAGTCCCAGGAAATGTGGCTCTTGAGAAGTGGAGTAGATGGCAGGGCTGGATTAGCTTGGCATTTGCCCAAGTCATTTTGTATACATGGTTGATGGAAAGTATGACAGTGTTTAAGAGGCTTCATCCTAGCCTAAATTACTAATAAATGCATAATAATGTAGTTTATTCTTCAGCAGCTGCATACAGCCACATACAGATTAACTTCCAACTCAGGGAGGCTTTTTGGTTTCTGGGTTTAGGTCTAAATTTTCCAGCTCTTTGGCACTTTGCAGCCACATTTGCAGTGTACCAGGAGCTTGTGGAGAGGAATGGGCAGAGTCCAACAGGATGGCATTCAACAAGTCCAAGTGCCGAGTGCTGCACTTTGAATAAACCTTTATTAGAATAAACCAAACCAGGTTGGAAGAGACCTTCAAGATCATCGTGTCCAACCCATCAACCAATCCAACCCACCCAAACAGCTAACCCATGGCACCAAGCACCCCGTCAAGTCTCCTTCTGAACACCTTCAATGACGGCGACTCCACCACCTCCCCGGGCAACCCATTCCATAGCGCAATCACTCTTTCTGTATAGAACTTCCTCCTAACATCCAACCTGAACCTCCCCTGGCGCAGCTTGAGACTGTGTCCTCTTGTTCTGGTACTGGGTGCCTGGGAGAAGAGACCATCATCAGCCTGTCTACAACCTCCCTTCAGGTAGTTGTAGAGAGTGATAAGGTCACCCCTAAGTCTCCTCTTCTCCAGGCTAAGCAGCCCCAGCTCCCTCAGCCTCTCCTCATAGGGCTTGTGTTCCAAACCCCTCACCAACTTTGTTGCTCTTCTCTGGACTCGTTCCAGCAAGTCAACATCCTTCCTAAACTGAGGGGCCCAGAACTGGACACAGTACTCGAGGTGTGGCCTAACCAGTGCAGTGTACAGGGGCAGAATGACCTCCCTGCTCCTGCTGGCCACACTGTTCTTGATGCAGGCCAGGATGCCATTGGCCCTCTTGGCTGCCTGGGCACACTGCAGGCTCATGTTAAGCCTACCATCAACCAGCACCCCCAGATCCCTCTCTGCCTGGCTGCTCTCTAGCCACTCTGACCCCAGCCTGTAGCACTGCATGGGGTTGTTGTGGCCAATGTGCAGAACCCGGCATTTGGATGTGTTAAATCTCATGCCGTTGGATTCTGCCCATCTGTCCAGCCTGTCCAGGTCTCTCTGCAGAGCCTCTCTACCCTCCAGCAGATCAACTCTTGCCCCCAGCTTGGCTACGGCAATCCCATGCAGAGCTACAGGCTGGGGTCGGAGTGGCTGGAGAGCTCCCAAACAGAGAGGGACCTGGGGGTGCTGATCGACAGCCACCTGAATATGAGCCAGCAGTGTGCCCAGGTGGCCAGGAGGGCCAATAGCATCCTGGCCTGCATTAGAAATGGTGTGGCCAGCAGGAGCAGGGAGGTCATAGTGCCCCTGTACTCTGCTTTGGTTAGGCCACACCTTGAGTCCTGTGTCCAGTTCTGGGCCCCTCAGTTTAAGAAGGACATCAAAACACTTGAGCGTGTCCAGAGAAGGGCAACAAGGCTGGGGAGAGGCCTTGAACACAAGCCCTGTGAGGAGAGGCTGAGGGAGCTGGGATTGTTTAGCCTGGAGAAGAGGAGGCTCAGGGGTGACCTTATTGCCCTCTACAACTACCTGAAGGGTGCTTGTAGCCAGGAAGGGGTTGGCCTCTTCTCCCAGGCAACCAGCACCAGAACAAGGGGACACAGTCTCAAGCTGCACCAGGGGAGGTTTAGACTCGAGGTGAGGAGGAAGTTCTTCACCGAGCGAGTCATTCGTCATTGGAACCGGTTGCCCAGGGAGGTGGTTGAGTCATCGACCCTGGAGGCGTTCAAGGGGAGATTGGACGTGGCACTTGGTGCCATGGTCTGGTCAAGGGGTCTGTGTTGATAGGTTGGACTCGATGATCCTCGAGGTCCTTTCCAACCTAAGTGATACTGTGATACTTGATGCCATGGGTTAGTAGTCATGAGGTGTTGGGTGACAGGTTGGACTTGATGATCTTTGAGGTCTTTTCCAACCTTATTGATTCTATGATTCTATGAATTTGCATGGAGGCAACTAATCAAACATTCTTACTAATACAGCTTGTTGATGGCAGAAGAAGTGCAACTGACTACTGGTATCGTAAGGATCCACATGGAGGGGGAGGATCTAGAGTTAAACTCTTACCTGCCAGGAGCTGATGGAGCTCTTCAGGCTTCTTTTGGCTGTGACAAGGAATGCCTTTGTATCAGACTGAGAGAAAACAGTCAGAAGGGATAGCATAAGGATTGTGCCTTTGCCCTCCTGAGATTTGCTCAATTAATCATAAGAATGTTTTGGTTTACTATTTCCAATCTGCATAGATTTTAGGTAATTTTTAAGACATTATTTTATATCCACACAAATCTGCATGATCTGGTGTTAAAATGAAGGTGAGTTCCTTAGAGCATTTGCTGCACCTGCAGTTCCTAGGACACCTCTTTAGACTGTCAGTAGGATCACTTTCTAAAGCTTTCCTATAGCAGTGATATCTCAGCAAAGAGGATTTGAGATCTAGATCCAGAGTTTAAAAACCAAGCCCACACAAGGCAGTGGCAATACCTGCTCTTTTGAGCTGGAGCTTGAGATCTGCCTGTCCTGAAGTTTATCCAATACTTTTTAAAGAGGCAGTTTAAATGTGTCCAGAGAAGAGCAAGGAGGATGGGGAGGGATCTGGAGCACAGCCCTGTGAGGAGAGGCTGAGGGAGCTGGGGTTGCTTAGCCTGGAGAAGAGGAGGCTCAGGGGAGACCTTCTTGCTGTCTACAACTCCCTGAAGGGAGGTTGTAGCCAGGTGGGGGTTGGTTTCTTCTCCCAGGAAACCAGCACCAGAAGAAGAGGACACAGTCTCAAGCTGTGCCAGGGGAGGTTCTGGCTGGATGTTAGGAAATATTTCTTCACAGAGTGGGTTCTCAAACATTGGAATGGTCTGCCCAGGGCAGTGGTGGAGTCACCATCCCTGGAAGCCTCCAAGCGTTGTGTAGACTTGCTTAGGGACGTGGTTTAATGTTGACCCTTCAGTGGTGGGTCAGGGGTTGGACTTGGATGGTCTTGGAGGTCTGTTCCAATCAGATATATTCTGTGATGATGTGGAACTACATTTTATCCTTCATCTGGTGTCTCTATCTGCAGCCTGACAAGTTTCTTGTGTCTTTATTGAAAAGTGAAATATAGTTGAGGTAGGAGCTTGGCAGTAGCGGATGGATGGGTAGATAGACGAGATCCATGCTTTTGTTTTAAGGAAAACTCATTATGTGTCTTTCTCAAAGATGGACCTCTCATGGGAGGGTTAGAAAGTGCTGTTTCATCTTCTCCTCTCTTCTGTCTCCTGAGATGAGACAATACCTCAACCCATACTGCCATCTGAGCTGATGCCAGGGAGCCTTCTGCTTTGTTTCACAGATACAAGGTGGCAGCAGCAGTTAGAGGGTTCTTGTTTGTCTGCAAGGTGGGAAATGAATCTTTTCCTGGTGACTGTGTATTGCATACACAATCTGTTACCTCCAGAGGACTGTGGACTGCAGCAGCATCCCCTGATTAAGGCTTCGCATAACTATCGCTCAAGGATTTATTTGTCTAGCTCTTGAATAGCATTTCTCACAGGAAGCAGATGTCATTTGTACTTTATTGGTCTGTGCTGGCCTCCAGTTCACATTTGGGTTTGCTGGAAGTTGTTGCTTCAGGCCCGGAATATTCTGGCTGCCTGGGAGATGCTATGCTTGACAGGAAGATGTGAGTTAAAAGGTGGAGGCATCAAGGCGTTTACAGTGCAGTTCCCACTCTGACTTAGGCCATCCGGAACCAAACGCCAGAGCTCTCCAGAGTTATTTTTTTATCCCTTGATAAATTTTTTGTTGCCCTGATTTTTCTCTGCAGACCTGTTCTGTAATTGTATGGAATACAATTGGTAAAGCACTGGCAGGAGTAGAATCATAGAATTGTCAGGATTGGAAGGGACCTCAAGGATCATCTAGTTGCAAACCCCTGCCATGGGCAGGGACACCTCACACTACACCAGGTTACTCACAGCCACATCCAGTCTGGCCCTAAAAACATCCAAGGATGAGGCTTCTACCACCTCCCTGGGCAACCTGTTCCAGTGTCTCACCACCCTCCTGGGGAAGAACTTCTTCCTAATATCCAATCTCAATCTACCCATTTCTAGTTTTGCTCCATTCCCCCCAGTCCTATCACTCCCTGACATCCTCACAAGTCCCTCCCCAGCTTTCTTGTAGCACCTTTCAGGTACTGGAAGGTCACAATTAGGTCTCCTTGGAGACGTCTCTTTTCCAGACTGAACAGCTCCAACTCCCTCAGTCTGTCTCCATAGCAGAGCAGCTCCAGCCCTCTGCTCATCCTCGTGTCCCTTCTCTGGACACCTTCCAGCACATCCAGACCCTTCCTGTAATAGGGGTTCCAGAACTGGACAATCCTGCTTTGAAAGCTTGTGCTCTGAGTGCTTTGTGAGTTTTGAGGCTTGAAAGCAAATAGAAATCTTGTGTAGAATTTGCAATTTCCTTGTAATACACAAGGAGCATTCTCTGTAAGCTCTGTAGGGCAAGTAGAACTTTTCTTTCTTTGTACATGAGCATTATGCATTTTAAAAAGTATCTCTACCACAGTCTGCAAAGACAATGTCTTAATAATGTGCTAAGCCCAAGCCTTAACTGACTCTGTCAGAGGTGCAAGAGTTCAGAGTATCTCCACACAGGCATGGGATATGTGTTAAATACAGAAGCAAGGTTGCAAGAGAGGACCTGTGCTCACCATGTGTTGCAGCATTGTTTTGTCTTCCATGGATGTATTCCTGATCCTGCCACCAGGCTGGCTGAGATCTCCAAGCCATTCTTCATTGATCCTTTTTTGCCATTCATTCTGGTCTCTTCTCTGCTCAATGCTAAGTTGAAACTCCCTCTTTACCGCACTGTTGCTCCTGCTTCCAGTTGTAATGCTGCTTTTTAAACACCAAACTACTTTCTGGCTTACCCTACTTTCTCTCCTGCTTCTTACTTGCCGAATTGTCACCAAACTTTGAACTTTGTCTTTTCTTAGCCCTTGTCCCTGGGCTGAATGAAAGCACTGCTTCAGACAGCCCTTCTTTGCTATCTTTTATTTCATTCTCCACCTGCCTCTCTTCTCACACAGCTATTCCCTGAGCATCACAGGGAGTATCAGTGAAGAATTCATTTCATTTTGTCCAATTTCTGGTCTGACCCTTGGTTTAGAGCAGACATTTCAGTCTACAATAAAGTCTGTGTTCCTGCATGCCACAGTGAAAGAATTATGAGCAGTCCTCAGCCATGTGCGTCCAGGATGCTTTGGTAGCCCCATGGGACAGGTAGACTGAAAACTTATGGCAGAGTGGAGGTACAGTCAGTGTGTTATCTTCTGTATAATAGTGCCTATGTGAGGCTGCCTGTATCTGAAAGCTTTTACATGATTAACTGAGGCCATTAAGAAGGGAATGGCATGCCATCATTTCAGGCACAAAGCTCTTGAAAATGAACAGCTTCTTCCATCTGCCTCCAGGGAACCCTAGAGGCATCCTGCGTGTAGGTGGGAGGAGACTATTCATAAGTCTTCCAACACAGCATCCAGGAACACAAAGCTTATTGTTAGGATGAGCCTGCAGCTCTGAGTGATAAATAAGGTAGGGCAGTTAGATGAAAAAAGGGATGAATTCTCTTGCTAAGGCAAGTGGACTGATTTTTTTGAGTCTTAACAACCTGGATCTCCCATGGGCAAGCCTATGGAGGACATAGCATTATAGAATGGTTTGGGTTGGAAGGGTCCTCCAAAGGCCATCTAGTCTGACCTACCCTGCAGACAGCAGGGACATCCTCCACTACATCAGCTTGCTCAGAACCTTGTCCAGCTTGACCTTGAATATCTCCAGGGATAGAGCCTCAACTACCTCCCTGGGCAACCTGCTGCTGTGTTCCACCACCTTCATGGTGCAGAACTTGTTCCTAACATCCAATCTAAATCTGCTCTTCACTAATTTGAAACCATTGCCCCTCGTCCTGTCACTCCAGGCCTTTGTAAACAGTCCCTCTGCAGCCTTCTTGTTAGCCCCCTTCAGGTACTGGCAAGCTGCTCTTAGGTCTCTCCAGAGCCTTCTCTTCTCCAGGCTGAACACCCCCAGCTCCCTCAGCCTGTCCTTGTAGCAGAGCTGGTCCAGGCTCCTGATAATTTTTGTGGCCCTCCTCTGGACCTGCTCCATCAGGTCCATGTCTTTCCTGTGCTGAGGGCTCCAGAGAGATGTTGGTAGAAAACCCAGAGCTAAACACAGTGTGCTGTAAGCATGGTGAGGTAATCAGGCAACAGAACAGAATAAGGACAAAGACCTCTTTCGACTGACTTAATCTTGGCCATATGCTCTGTGCTTTTGTCTTTGCTGTGCTTTTTACCTCCCTTTTTGAGATTGATTGGTACACCAGCATATATCCAGGCTGTATTGTCCTTTTCTCTTTTGATTTTCTTCCTTATTTTTGCAACATTCATTCTCAGATTTCACAGAGCCTCTTGTTTTCAGTCCTCTGAACAAAAGCAGACCTTCTGGGTTTGCATTGTTGGACTCGGATGCTAACAGGAATGTGCTTTCTTAAGTGATTTTGGCTTATTTGCTCTCTGAGGTCACAGACATAGTGGAAGAACACCTGCTCTCATCTTGCTTCAGTACTTAATCTCTGTCCCAGACAAGCCTAGAAGTTCATAGCACAGGAGGTGAAGACGACTGTAAAAGAATGGCTCAATAACTTCTTTGAACCCATAGCAAGGTTCACAGATAATGATTTCATCCTCCTTGGGTTTTCTTTCCTATCAATACCAGGGAATAAAACAGACACAACAAGACTGGTGAGGGGCTTGGAGCACAAGCCCTGTGAGGAGAGGCTGAGGGAGCTGGGGTTGCTTAGCCTGGAGAAGAGGAGGCTATGGGGAGACCTTCTTGCTCTCTACAACTACCTGAAGGGAGGTTGTAGCCAGGTGGGGGTTGGTCTCTTCTCCCAGGCAACCAGCACCAGAACAAGAGGACACCGTCTCAAGCTGTGCCATTAGAAGTTTAGGCTGGATGTTAGGAAGAAATTCTTCCCAGCAAGAGAGATTGGCCCTTGGAATGTGCTGCCCAGGGAGGTGGTGGAGTGACTATCACTGGAAGTGTTTAAGAAGAGCCTGGCTGAGGCACTTGGTGCCATGGTTTAGTTGATTAGATGGTGTTGGGTGATAGGTTGGACTCGATGATCTTGAAGGTCTTTTCCTACCTGGTCAGATTTGCATTCTGTATTCAGTTTTTGCATTCATTACTAGAGAGAAAAACCTGAATAATCTGCAAGCAATGTACTAAGTGTTGAAGTACAGCTCTGCACGTTCCTTGCATGTCTGATGCGAGCAGAAATTTTTGTTGGCAAATCCTGCTTTGGCTAAGGCTTTTCAAGGCTTGTTAGCAGTCTCTGTGTGTTTGCATGTCTGCTTGACATTTTGCTTCACTTTTTTCCCCTCTAACTAATCCTATTTTCTTTCAGGGCGGCAGGACACAGTGTATCCGAGAAGTCTGCCCCATCCTTTCATGTCCCCAGCACCTCAGTCACACTCCTGCTGGCCAGTGTTGCCCCAAATGCTTAGGTGAGTGGTGTTTTTCCAGGTGGTTTTGTAGTTAATCTGATCTGTGTCTCTGTGGCATCTTTTACACCAGTGTTTTATGATACTGGTAAATCCAGGGAGGTGGAAGAGACAGTATTTCTCACTCAAGTTTTTGATCTACAGGTTTAGACAAGTACTCAGGGTCAGTGTGTAGGGACCACAGAAGAACAGGTTGGAAAGAACCTTGAAAGATTGAATCCAATCCCCTTGCCAGAGTAGGGCCACACAGGAATGCATCCAGGTGGGTTTGGAAAGTCTCCAGAGAAGGAGACTCCACGACCTCTCTGGGCAGCCTGTTCCAAGGCTCTGGCGCCCTCACAGTGACAAAGTTTCTCCTTATGTTCATGTGGAACCTCCTCTGCTCCAGCTTGCACCCATTGCCCCTTGTCCTGTTATTGGACATAACTGAGTAGAGCCTGGCCTCACCCTCCTGACCCTGCCCTGCACATCTTTATCAACATGAATGAGGTCACCCCTCAGGCTCCTCTGCCCCAAGGTACAGAGCCCCAGCTCCCTCAGCCTTTCCTCATAAGGGATGTGATGGGTGGTACTAAGCAAGGAGCATTTGAGCAGAGAGCTGTTGGCTTGCTTGCAGGGACAGAACCAGAGATGTTTCCCACCTTCATTACATGTTTTACAGGAGGTTGAGGCAGGAGGAAATGTTTTGTTGGAGTTTGCCACAAGAAAAAGGCCTCACTCTCTCAGATTATTATTCAACTGTGCACTCACATTCTTATTTTTGGGGATATGAGGGTTCAGAGGAAACTTCTGAACTGAAATTCATTCTTAGAAGCTGTTGTCAGAGATGCCAGGGACCCAGAAGTCTGCCTCATGGTTGCCATCTTATGGTGGAATCACAGTTTCAGCCAGGAATGTTTTCAGTTGTGTCATTCCAACGTATTTTGAAGGAGGCCTCTAAGAAGGGCTAATTCTTCCAAGTCATGCCAAGGAAGGCAGTGACCTTTGAGACTCCTTATTTTGCTCATCCCATATTCAGAGATCCCACAGCCTGACATTCCTTAGCCTGTGTCCCTCTACTTTGTAAACAGAGATCACAGACATCCCACCAAGTAAATTAGCTTTGATTTGGTCTGTGAGGTTATACCTAGGTTTGGAAAAGTGTCAGAGCTGATAACTCCAAAGTGTTCAACGAGGACATGTTATCATTTGGAACATCTCTTTATCACTATCCATAGTCTCTTTTGAGGGCTAGGTACAGAGAGGTCTGGCTTTGGAAGCAGAAAACTGTAGGGAGTTCCACCTTCTCATAACAGTGTTTTTGGTTGCTTGAAACAGGCTTGAATTTACTTATTTGCTACTGGAGAAGAGCTGCAGATAAGTATCTGCCTGGACCATTAACTGAGGCACCAGAGAGTAAAGGAATTAACTAAAGAGAACGGTCCAAACACCAAGCTTCTGTTTTGGCTGAGGACATTTTCCCTTTCCGTCTGTAAAAATCCTCCTGTCCTCTCCACCTCATACTTTTCTCCACTGAACCTTTCCCCATTTCGATCTAGGCATTCATACCTCAGCTTCTGACTACTTTCTGAGGGCTCTCCTGCAGATTTGGAAGGGTTTTTTTCCCCCTTTTAGAAAATACCTGAGAACGAGTCCACTAATAACGAGGATTTTGGGTTTATGTGCTCCGAAGCCTGTCAGCTACCTGTCTCTGGTGGAAGTGTCGGGAAGCGTTGAAAGTCTTGGAGCAGAGGTAGAGCCAAGGGGTGTGTAGCACACTGCACAGCAGTCAGGAAAAAGAAACGTTTTCAGGGATGCTGAGGCATGGGTTTTAAAGTATCATGTGGAGGACCTCCCTGCAAATGAATTCCTGATACTCAGCGTATATAGCTTAGAAGAATGCAGTGGACTCTGCTGGGACTTGAATTATTAGTTTAACTAGTGGTTGTGAGCCAGCAAAGCTAACCATTAAGCCAATATCTTCACCACCACATCTTTTAAAGTGGTAGCTCCTTTGTCAGTGGTTTTTTTCACCAATTATTTGAACTAGGTTGGCCACCCGGACTTGCTCTGGGTGGTTTGCAAGGCGTAGCAAGAGGCTATGAGGCACAACCGGACTTTTGTTCACTTGTTGACACAAGTTGTGCAATTGAAGTCCTGGCCCCACATAGAGCAGTAGAAGTGTTGTTACAGGCAGGGCTATGGCCAGGCTTTGCCCATAAGTGATGCATGGATGTGGAGCGGTTCCTTTTTGGGCTACTGAGCATCCTCAACCGATTTCATCTGTCAGTCCTGCAGGAGAGATGAAATATTTTCTGAGGCACACAGAAGGCTGGTTATGCTAGCACAGGTTAATCCAAGGTAGCTAATTGGCAAGAGAAATGATCAAATTTTCCTTGACTGAATGAGAACAATTGCTTCTTAGCTCTTGCTTAATAGTTATTTTACCATTAGCTTTGTAAAAACTTTAGGCTAATGCAGTGGATTTTCCTGCATGCTTAGCTTTCTGTTTGCTTATACCTCAGAGGAAGAAGGAACCTTTTTCTTTTAAGCTGTTCTACATTCATCAAGCACTATTGAAAAGGGCTCTGGGTGGCCTGATCTAGTTGAGGATGCCCCTGCTTACTGCAGAGGGGGTTGGACCATTCTATGACAGTGTGCCAAGACCTGGTGGTGTGAGAGCTAAAGTAGTACTTAGTGACTTCTTGTCCACTTACAGTGGTCATTCCCTTCCTTGGATCTGATGCCTGTTTAACATCAGACCTCAGAATTGGTAGGATGGGAGACTGGCAGCCACTCATAAAAGAACTTTTAAGCTGATTGCCACCAAAAGTAAGCAGTGTTTTTTGTAAAGAGCTCAAGGTTCTGCATCATAATGGTCCCTTGTTTGAAATAACCTACTAGGAAAGAAGCTGAGGAGCAAGAGAAGCTTGCAGAACCACAAAGTGAATATCAGCCACTGGACTCTGAAAGTGCTTGCAGGATTGCAGGACTTCAGTAAGGATTTGCTACTGATGCTGCCTTCCCTGTATGGTGCTCTAAACCTTGCCTCACTCTCATGAAACCCTAATATTTTATGGGTTATAGTAACTGAATAGCTAAAATCATAGAATCATAGAATTGTTAGGGTTGGAAGGGACCTCAAGGATCATCTAGTTGCAAACCCCCTGACATGGGCAGGGACACCTCACACTAGATCAGGTTACTCACAGCCATGTCCAGCCTGGCCTTAAAAACATCCAAGGATGAGGCTTCCACCACCTCCCTGGGCAACCTGTTCCAGGGTCTCACCACCCTCATGGGGAACAACTTCTTCCTAACATCCAATCTCAATCTACCCATTTCTAGTTTTGCTCCATCCCCCCCAGTCCTATCACTCCCTGACATCCTCCAAAGTCCCTCCCCAGCTTTCTTATAGCCCCCTTCAGGTACTGCAAGGCCACAATTAGGTGTCCTCAGAGCCTTCTCTTCTCCAGACTGAACAGCCCCAACTCTCTCAGTCTGTCCTCATAGCAGAGCAGCTCCAGCCCTCTGCTCATCCTCGTGGCCCTTCTCTGGACACCTTCCAGCCCTTCCAGATCCTTCCTGTAACAGGGGCTCCAGAACTGGACACAGTCATTCTACTCATAAACCATGCAAATGCCTGCGTTCTTGCAGTCCTGAGTGAACAAGGTACACCAAGCTAGCTTAATGAAGCTGGACAATACCTATGGGGTTGGGTTTTTTTTCCATTAGTGTCACCAAGTTGATTTCATTTGGCTGCTGCGAACCCCTGGGGTGGTTATGCTAAAACCAGTAAAGGCTGCTTTATTTGATAAATTATTGCCTTAACTTACAGGCTGTTTAAACTGGTTGAAGGGTGCCTACCCTAAGAGTTAGCAGTGCTTAATTTTTATTCCTTTAGCTGCGCTGTGCATGATGAGAGGGAGAAGAAGGATTTCTTTTCCCCAATATAAACATGCCATAAATCATATTTATATTCCCTCCCATGGTAGAATTTGTGTGCTAGAGGAACAGTGAACTGCTAAAAGTACAGATTTTTTTTTTTTGTATTATTATTATTTTTGGGTGGTTTGGGGTTGGGTTTTTCTTTCACATCAGGATGGAAACACATAGCAAATGCCACACTGCACATGAATTTTGTCTGGTGACAATAAACCCTACTATTTCTGTTGACAGTATGGCATCAGTTCAACCCAACTCTGTTTCTATTACTGTTTATTTATATTCAGGACAGAGGAAAGTGTTTGACCTCCCATTTGGAAGCTGCCTCTTTCACAGCAATGTTTATGATAATGGAACCTCATTTATTTATGACAACTGCACGATGTGTACATGCAAGGTAAGTCCACCGCGCTTCGGGGCTGCGGGCTGCTGGCTGCCTGGCTTGGCACTGATTTGTAGGGCTGTGGGACTGTAAAGGCCTGATGCTGCTGTTCTTTGGCATCTTGTGTGGTCCACAAGGGGCTGATCTGAAGAGCATTTGCAGTTGTGTTAGGAGAGTTCAAAAAGTTGCTTGATTCTCTTAGCCAAGACGCGTTGCCTTGACTCGGTGTGGTGTAAAATGAAGTTACCCAGGTTATGTGATTCCCTTTTAAGTCTGAATTGCAGGCCAAGGCTTTTTAAATGGTGAATGATCACATCTCTGCTGGAGGGAGGGCAGGGATTTATTTATTATTTATTTCTGTAATTCCTCTGACTGTGCCCACTTGTACTTTTGCACCTAGGAAAAAAACCAAAGTTAAATGTCACCAAATCAGTAAGATTTTGCAGGCCAACAGAAGTGCAAGCTGGACTTTAACTTCACAGGCCTTGAAACAGTCCCTTAATCCAGTAAATAATCTTCTGAATTGAAATCTTTCAGCAGACCCAGAGAGGTGATTCTACCACTTTGCTCTGCTGAGACCTCAACCCCTGGAGTACTGTGTACAGGTCTGGAGTCCTCAATAAAGGAGGACATGGACCTGATGGAGCAGGTTCAGAGGATGGCCATCAAAATGCTCAGGGAGTTGGAGCAGCTCTGCTGCAAGGACAGGCTGAGGGAGCTGGGGGTGTTCAGCCTGAAGAAGAGAAGGCTCCAGGGAGACCTAATAGCAGCCAGCCAGTACCTGAAGGAGGCTACAAGAAGGATGGAGAGAGACTGTTTGCAAAGGCCTGGACTGAGAGGACAAGAGGCAATGGCTTCAAACTAGAGGAGGGCAGATTTAGATTGGATATCAGGAAGAAGTTCTTTACTATGAGGGAGGTGGTTTGGGCCCCATCCCTGGACATATCCAAGGTGAGGTTCAACGAGGCCCTTGGCAACCTGATCTGGTTGGGGATGTCCCTGCTGACTGCAAGGAGGTTGGACAGGATGACCTTTGGAGGTCCCTTCCAGCCTGGACCATTCCATGCTATTCAAAGCAGTTGGGCTTTAACTTGGGTGAGTGCAATGACTGAGCAAGCAGAAGTGTTATGGTAAGAGCACAGAGGAGCACAAACCTCTTGGTGATGATTTCATTATTTCCTTCTGTCCTTTTACCTAGGATTCTACAGTGGTGTGTAAGAAGAGGTGCTTGCTTCCTGGGGAATGCAATAAAAACAAAGACCACTGCTGCAAGGAGTGTGTCTCATACATCTCTCCTGAGGAAGTGAAAGTGTGCAAGTTTGGCAATAAAATCTTCCAGGTAAAGTTTGGGATGTTGGTGCAAGCACTAAACCTGCAGGAGTTTACTGTAAATCAGTGCTGGGTTTTGGTGTTTAGAAGAATCCTGGTTGAGGATGGAATGATTCAGAGGCAAAGCTTTGCATAATTTGCCATCTACTCTTTTTTTTCCTGAGTTTGTGTAAATTCTAATGGTACACAGATTAGTTCCTCTTTGATGTGATGTGGTGTCTGCTTCCCCTACACAGAGATTCAAGGTGCTGTTCCATGACAAGTAGGGCATGTTTAGTCAGCGATAGCAATCTTCTGCTTTCTGATAGCCATTTGGAGTGGTTTTGTAGGCTTTACCAGCTGAGTCAAAGAGTCTCTTCCACAGCTGAGCCAGCAGGAACTTTGCAAACTTCATCTTGGCTGAAAGATACTCATCTTCATTTCCTACATTTCACAGCACCCCTGATGTCTTATATTGGCATAGCTGTGTAACAACTGTTTCCCACTGCACTCTCACCCAAGAGATTCCTTGCAGAACACTTATGCTACTGGAGATTAGGAAGAAATTCTTTACAGTGAGGGTCGTGAGACACTGGAACAGGTTGCCCAGGGAGATGTGGCTGCCTCCTCCCTGGAGGTGTTCAGGGCTGGGTTGGATGAGGCCTTGAGTGACCTGGTTTAGTGGAAGGTGTCCCTGCCTGTGGCAGGCAGGTTGGAACTAGGTGATCTTTAGTGTCCCTTCCAACCCAAACCATTCTATGAATCTATTGCTGAGACCCTGTTTGTTTTTCCAAGTGGTGCAGCCTTTTCCACACTATGTCATTACAAGATTCTGTCACCTCATGGGCCATCTGTGAGTTAAGAGACCCTTGAATTGGATCACATATTAAATCCTTCATGAGTGCTTGGTTTGCTCAGCCAGAATTGCTTCCTGTCTCTTCCATCTTTTGTGTACACAGCCAAAGTGTTTATTCTGGAAATTACTTGTGAACCTACTGTACACTGAGGCTGTCCTCCCTCTGATTGGCACTTTCACACTGGTGTTATTGTGCTTCAGGAACAAATGCCTGCTTCTTAGGCACCCAACTAAAATATTCTGCTGCTTGTGAAGATTTTGGTGTGCTGCTAAGTACTGTGTGGAGTAAGAATAAATAACGAGACAGTGCACCCATTTCTGGCCTTGTGTGCAAAGTGGCAAATCCAGCTTTGCTCTGTTGGTGTCAGTGATCTAACAGAGTGGGCACAGTGAATGTGCTTTTGCACAACAGCTATGAGACAAAAAAAGTCAGAGAAGTTGGCTGCTGTCAGGTGTGATACATTGGGTGATAGGCTGGACTTGATGATCTCGAAGGTCTTTTCCAACCTGGTTCATTCCATTCCATTCCATTCCATTCCATTCCATTCCATTCCATTCCATTCCATTCCATTCCATTCCATTCCATTCCATTCCATTCCAGAGTGGTCATTACAGACCCATGAGAATTTGTGCAGCATCAGGAACACCAGGCCATCGTAACATGGCCTGGAAAAAAACAAGATAGGGCAGAGCCAGCCTGTGGTGGGTTGAAATTACCCCCCAACTAATTTGAGAGAATTACCTCCCAAAATAATGTTACCAGACCAGCTCAGCTGAAAGCAAATGAAGCTGTTTGTAGAAGCAGACTAAAACCTAGAAATGTGAAATGCAATGAAAAGGTACAAAATATACAATATTTACAAGTTATAAACAACACAAGAACCCCCCTGGACAAGACTGGGGTGGGGGCCTACCAATAGCTTCCCCCTCAGAATAGAATAGAATAGAATAGAATAGAATTGAATTAACCAGGTTGGAAAAGACCTTCAAGATCACCAAGTCCAACCTATCACCCAACACCATCTAATCAACTCAACCATGGCACCAAGTGCCTCATCCAGGCTCTTCTTAAAACACCTCCAGGGATGGTGATTCCACCACCCCCCTGGGCAGCACATTCCAATGGCAAATAACTCTTTCTGGAAAGGGCTTTCTTCCTCACATCCAGCCTAAACCTCCCCTGGCACAGCTTGAGACTGTGTCCTCTTGTTCTGGTGCTGGTTGCCTGGGAGAAGAGACCAACCCCCGCCTGGCTACAGCCTCCCTTCAGGGAGTTGTGGACAGCAATAAGGTCTCCCCTGAGCCTCTTCTTCTCCAGGCTAAGCAGCCCCAGCTCCCTCGGCCTCTCCTCACAGGTCTGTGTTCCAGATCTCTCCTCAGCTTTGTTGCCCTGTACACAGGACAAGAGAAAGTGAGTAGCTTGTTAATACTTAGCCACCACAAGAATGCAGCCAAGGTGAGCAGCAGCCAAGCAAAAGATGCCAGCTAGTATCAGCTAGAGGGAAGAAGCCAAACACAGGGAGAGCTAATTTATACAACTAACTTTATGTTAGTTATCAGAGCAATGTGATTATTTTGACCTCATAATTATTTCCCCTTTTGCATCCAGTGGTAATTTATTTGCATTCCACCACTTTCCTACTCAATCTGTGGAAAATTTTTCTAGGCATCAGCCTAAAACTGCCACGCAGCCTCTGACCAAGCAGGCTGTGCTGAATAAGCGAGGGTCCTTGGAATTTCAGAGGGAGTCTGGTTTTCTCTCTGGTCTGATGTTCTCATCATGTTGAGGTGGGCATGTAATTGTTCACAGCTGGCTGGTTGGAATGCCTGTTCCTGTCAGGTCTATCCTCACCCTTCTTTCACAGCAGCCTGGTGAACACAAAACAGGCACATTTTGGCTCTAAGTGGGGTAGCACAAGGCTGCAAGTGGTGAGGCCAGAATGTTTGAGAAACCACATTTGGCAAATGCAATGGGATGTGACAAAAGGAGCCTGGGCAGTTCCACAAGCAATCATTCCCATGTAAGTGGGGACCAGGCATATTTTGCCTTGCACCTAATACTTTAAGAGCCGTGCACACACTGTCATACCTGTTCTGCATCTGAGAAGCTCAGCACTGGATCTCTTCTAAACACTTTCAGATGTTCAGCAGATCAAATATCTGCAAAAGTGCTGTAAGTAATCTACATTAGAATTCATTCTTCGACTGTTTGTGCCCTGAGCCAAAACGATGCTGCATCTGGGAATACATTCACTGTATGCTGACATCTTAATCAGGTACTTTCATGTGTATGAACTTAAAGATAGAATAGAATAGAATAAACCAGGTTGGAAATGACCTTTGAGATCATCGAGTCGAACCTATCACCCAACACCATCTCATCAGCTAAACCATGGCACCAAGTGCCTCATCCAATCTCTTTTTGAACACCTCCAGTGATGGTGACTCCACCACCTCCCTGGGCAGCACATTCCAATGGCCAATCTTTCTTTCTGGGATGAATTTCTTCCTAACACCCAGCCTAAACCTCCCCTGGCACAGCTTGAGACCGTGTCCTCTTGTTCTGGTGCTGGCTGCCTGGGAGAACCCCCACCTGGCTACAACCTCCTTTCAGGTAGTTGTACAGAGCAATGAGGTCACCCCTGAGCCTCCTCTTCTCCAGGCTAAGGAATCCCAGCTCCCTCAGCCTCTCCTCATAGGGCTTGTGCTCAAAACACTAATCAGGGCATTGATGAAAAATGCAAATATGGTATTGGTTAGGCTTGGAACAATGAATTTCTGACCTAGAAGGCCAAAGGGGAAAAACCCCTGCTGGATTTGATCTTTATCTTTCATCAGACTGGCCAAGGACAGACACCTCAAAATAATTTAGACTAAACAATGGCAATGCCAGAAGAGAAAGTCATCCTTTCTTGTGTAATGATGGATGGCTGAAAGAGCTTCCTGTTGCCACCCCAGCTGATCCTATATCGTGTTCCCTCTTGCAGGATGGAGAGATGTGGTCCTCTGTGAACTGCACCATCTGTGCTTGTGTGAAAGGCAAGACAGAGTGTCGCAAGAAGCAGTGCATTCCAGTCAGCAGCTGCCCTCATGTGAGTTTTTTTTACAACAACAGGCCTTTTTCTTTCTTCTCCTTTTTTTTTTTGTCTTTCTTTCTTTCCTCCAACATTTATCTTTTCCAGTATCTCTTGGAAGTGTGTGCATGGTGGTGGGGCCGTGCAGATTGGAAAGGAGAGAGCTCCTGGTGTATTAATTTAGGTTGGTCTTCCCCAAGTGTGGTACTGCTAACCCTGAATATGGTGCTGCCTGCCTCTGTCCTTGCTCTCAAGACACTACTCCTTTTCTCCTCCTCCCTTTAACTTTCTCTGTCCCAAGTATCTTCACTGGAGCATCTCTTTCATATACATTTACCAGCTTTAGAGAGAAATGAGATGACTATGTTAATATTTGCTGATGTCACAAAACTTGTGGGGGGTGGCTGACGCCTGTCAGACTGTGCAGCAATCCAATGAGATGTGGACAGGCTGAGAGCTGGGTGAAGGCAAACCTCATCAAATTCAATAAGGACAAGTGCAGAGTCCTGCATCGGGGGAGGAATAACAGCAGGCACCAGGACAGGTTAGGGACTGCCCTGCTGGAAAGCAGCTCTGTGGAGAAAGACCTTGGGGTCCTAGTGGACAGCAAGTTCTCCATGGGACAGCAATGTGCCCTTGTGGCCAAGAGGGCCAATGGCATCCTAGGGTGCAGCAAGAAAAGTGTGTCCAGAAGGTCTAGGGAGGTTCTTCTCCCCCTCTACTCTGCCCTGGTGAGATCACACCTGGAATACTGTGTCCAGTTTTGGGCACAGTTCAAGAGAGAAAGGGATCTGCTGGAGAGATTCCAATGAAGAGCCATGAAGATGACTGGGGACTTGAGCATCTCCCCTGTGAAGAGAGACTGAGAGCCCTGGAGCTATGTAGTCTGGAGAAGAGGAGACTGAGAGGGCATCTGATCAATGTCTATCAGTATCTGAGGGGTGGATGTCAAGTGGAGGGGGCCAAGCTCTTTTGGGTGGTGCACAGTAATAAGCCAAGGAACAATGGATGCAAACTTGAACATAGAAGATTTCACCTCACCATGAGCAGAAACTTCTTTGGTGTGAGAGTGATGGATCCCTGGAGCAGGCTGCCCAGAGAGGTTGTGGAGTCTCCTTCTCTGGAGACTTTGCAAACCCACCTGGATGCATTCCTGTGCAGACTCCCCTGGGTGATCCTACTTTGGCAGGGGGGTTGATCTCTGGAGGTCCCTTCCAACCTCTAACGGTCCATGATTCTATGATGTTTTAGGAGCATGCATATTATTAAGGCAAGCCACAGGAGGTGGTCATACCTGCATTTCTCAGTGCACATGAGGCTTAATCTTTGGAAAAAATATAAATTAGACAAAGCAAACCAAATTATTTCAGCCAAACCATGCCTCTTCCTCTGAGGCTGCAGCCTGAGTACTTTTTAATTGAAAGCCTGACCTGAACCCAGAGTGGTGTAATTGTAACTTCATTGCTTCAAGAATTAACATTACTTGAAACCTTGAGCTCAAGTCAGTGTTTGTTTCCTGCCCTTCTATCACTGGCAAATCACTTTGTTTTATTTGCTCCAGCTTTCAGAAGAGGGAGCTCTAAATAGCACCTCAGGTAGGGGCAGGTCTTTGAGCAGAACTGCTGAGGAGAGACCCGAGCCCTTTGCATTACACTTTCTCAGTGTTTCCTTCTCCATCCCTGAAGCCAGAGGGAAAACATGACTCACAGACACCTAGGTAAAACATTTTAAATTACAAACTCTAGTTTGTAAAATTTTATATGGGTAAACTTTTGACAGCCAAAAGCGGTGGTAGAATAGAGGGCCTGTACCTTGGCTCTCCCTTCCATGCTGTGCCAGTGGGCTGCTGCAGGAGCAATGCTTGTATCCTCAGAAGAGGGGACATTGCTTGCTGGGCACTCTGGCACTCGCTGCTGAAGGCTGGTATCCTGTTAATGGGCCTCACTGAGATGTTGCTTAACTCTCCAGAAGCTTGAACAAATGGAGCTGCTTTTCTGGAAACCCGCTGTGGCTCGCAGCAATCAGGGCTTGCCTCCTTCAGACTATTCACAGCATAAGCAGGAGGTGAGACCTTGGACTCTTCAGTTCTATTCAAATTCTTTGAGAACCTGGCATGCAGTGCATCTTGTTTGTATTTTCTCTGTGCTGATGCATTTCAAGTGTTTAAGATGCTTCTGAGATCAAGTACCTAATGTGGGTTAATGAAGATCTGTGCTGAAATACACCACTTCAGCAGTACCTGTGGACAAATTGGAGCACTGATATGAGCACTGGAAATGGCTTCTAAAATCATAGAATGGCTCAAGTTGAAAGGGACCTTAGAGATCATCTACTTCAACCTCCCTGCCATGGTCTGGGACACCTCTCAACTAGACTCAACTGCTCAAGGCCTCATCCAACCTGGCGTTGAACATCTGCAGGGAGGAGGCAGCCACAACCTCTCTGGGCAGTCTGTTCCAGAGCTTCACCACCCTCCTACTGAAAAACTTCTTCCTCAGTTCCAGTCTAACCCTGCTCTCCTTCAGCTTCAAACCATTCTCCCTTGTCCTGTCTCTAGACACCCTCATGAAAGTCCTTCTGCAGCCTTCCTATAGGATCCCTTCAGGTACTGGAAGGCAGCTCTAATGTGCCTGCAGAGTCTTCTACAGGCTGAACACCCCCAGCTGCCTCAGTCTGTCCTCATAGCAGAGATGTTGCAGCCCTTGGATCATCATAGTGACCCTCCCCTGGACTCACTCCAACAGCTCTGTGTCCTTCTTATTCTGGAGACACCAGAACTGGATGCAGTATTTGAGGTGGGGTCTCAGCAGAGCAGAGTAAATGGGCAGCATCCCCTCTCTTGAGCTTGCTGGCCACACTCCTCTTGCTGGGCAAAAATTTTTCCATCCACAGTCCTGTGGCAGCATTTCTGACTCACCAGTGAACTCAAACAGCTCTGCTGCATGATCTGTTCCAAGGTTAACGTGAAGTCTGAACCTGTCCAAGACCTCCAAGCTGAGTTGTCAGGCAAGGTCCAGTTGCTTAGGCACTGAAGAGACCAGCTTTGTGACCCTGCAGCACCTCCAGTCCCTAACCAGTCATCTTGTTCCCCACCTCCCTTAAACTGGAGTCTAGAGCAAGCTGCACACAAGCCCACCTTCCTCCACAGGCACATGTTACAGTTCTGCTCCTGCAAGCTAAATCGAAAGGACAAGGAGGAGAAAGAATGCAAGCTCTAGAGTGAGATTTATTTTCCTATTCCAAGTGGGTACCAAGTGATTTAAAGCAAACAATGGGTTTACATCTTTTACTGTTCATCTGTGCCCCACTCTTACCAATGAGAGGCTCTGTCACGAGTCTAGCAGCATTAATTAAACACACTATTCAAGGTTAACAGGTATTAATGATGCTGCTGTGTATCGTGCACAGAGTTACTCTGCTGTCCCTGCAAGCTGCAGGGGTGTGAAGTCCATTTCTCTTCTCTCTCCATTTCTCTTCTCTCTTCACAGTATTTCTGGCAGTAAGCAGCCTCTCCTGACTAGTGAAGGCTGCTGTGGAACAAGATGCTGTTTAGTGTCCCTTAGGGTATCAGGCCACATAAAGTCATCTCATTAAGACAGTGTTAGGATACACATGACTGAGTGTGAAAGGCTTGAAGATTCACAAGGAACCTACAGTAGTATTCCTTGACCTAAATGCTTTACCATGCAGTCTTAACACTCTTTGCCTGACGTTGTGGGGCTTTTGTGGTGATGGAATGTAATTTGATTAATCAACATAGATTTGGGCCAATTGTTTCTTGAAAGGATGGGTTTCAAAGTGGTAATTCCACAGAAATTTCCAATGCCCTGCAACTGTTTGTGTTATTCAATGTGTTGGTGACTGCCTGACCTATTTTCAAAGACTGTTTTCTGCCCTTTCTTTCACTTCTTCAAAGGGCTGGGCACGTTTTTGTTCTGTTTCTTTTGCTCTTTGCTTTTTGGAGCACTGAATCTTGTATCAGTAGTTGTAGGAAGTGTCTTGCTTAGCTTTGTTTCATCTGCAGTGGAGGCAATGCATCTTGCAAAATCAATCCCTCCTGTCATACTTACAGTAACATTGGACGTCCTCAGGCATCCAGTGAGCCTTGTGGTCTGCACTTTACGTGTCCTGCTCCCTGGTTGCTGACTCCACTCCACTCAGTTACCTGGAGTGTCAGCCTGCAAGGTGCAGGACATGCTGGCACCCACCCAGGAAAGCTACTAAACACATGTCCAGCCCTGCTGAAGTTAGTAGGCCTTCCACGTGTGCTTACATTTAAACACTTGCTTAAACACTTCATGGAAAGGGAGTAATCTCAACACCTGGCAAGGCTGAGTTTCAGAGATCCTTCAGACCTTTTCTTTGCTATTTCTTGCCTTCTGCCACCTCCTTTCTCATTACCCTTCCTTATAATTTTCTGCCTCACCTCTTCTTTGCATTTCCTACTACCAGTGTAAGCCTAAGGTGTTGGTCAGTGGTCACGGACGCGACTCTTACTGTGCTGCTAGGGGGAAGCCTGGTGACTTTTTCAGTGTGCAGCCTTTTACTGAGCTCCAAGGCCCTGCAGAAGTTAACAGAATTAAATTCACAGCATGTGAAGACATTTGCAGACTTCCAATGTGTGGGTAAATTTTGAACCCGTGAACTTCAAGTGAGTTAAAAATTTATGCAGAACACGTTCACCCATCTCCAGCACAGACTGCATTTAATGTCATACACATCTGTTATTGTTACAAACAAAAAGTTGCTGTTTTTACTCCAGTGCCAAACGAGGCACAAAAAAACAACAGCTGTTGCTATTGCACAACCAAACAACTCCCTTCCCCTTCCCCCCTCACCCCCAATTAGTCTTGCCTTAAAAAAAAAAAGGGAGAAAATTAAAACCTCAGACATAAAAATTGAAAACCTCATAAAGAAGGAGAAAAATCCCAGAAAATAAATAGACTCAAATGTGGTCTGCTTATAAATATTCATAGGGAAAAATGGGATCACATCACTTAGCCCCGTCCTAAGGGAACCCTCAATGCTAACGAACTCTTGCAGCACATGTTAGCAATAATGGGTTTCCTTCTTCTGCAAGACAAAAACAGGATCTCGGGCCAACATGGTGGCTCAAGTATCCAGCCTCAGCAGGCTGCCTTGGAGATTCCAATTTCACTTGCATTCTTGCTGCTTCCAGCTCCACTGATCAGTTGAACTCTTTTCTTGAAAGGAGAGGTAAGGCTGTGCAGTGCAGCATGTGGCATTCAACTGCATGTCTTCCATTCATGCAAGTAAGTGTGACCTTAACCATTCCTCTTTGAAGGGTTTTAGCCTAGCAGGTGCTTGGGAGTCTCCTAGTTGCAGCCTCATTCTCCTTGCTGTGGGGCCTGTGGTCACACAAACATCTAAGCATTGCCCATGCTGCCAGCGCAACTCTGATCCAGCCCTTTTCTCAAGTCCAGATGTGCCTCAAATCTTGTTCAAATACAGTTGCAGGTTCAAAGGCAAGCTCAGGCTGACTTTTATGCCCTGCAGATGATGAGCCCAATTGCACTCATCACCAAGATCTCATTCATGTCATCTGAGTACATCAAGCATGAGCAGGACAAAGCATGCTTCACTCCAGTCCAGCAGATACTTGGGGTTTATTTCTTGCCACCTGTGTTGGCTGAGCTTGGCAGCACCGTAGCCAGAAAGCAAGGCAGACAGCAATAGTGCTTGCTGTTTCCTGCTCTCTTCGTAGACCTGCAACTGATTTCTTGGTCTGTTTTCATGAGCTTGTCTGCATTGCTGAGTGAGCAGAGCAGCACAACTCTGCTTGCTTGCTCTTGCTCACCTGCTTGGTCTGGAACAGTGGAGACTTGGTGTTCAGCTGCTGTCAGAGCAAAGGGTCAGTGCTGGGGACAGCAGCCCAGCTCCGTATGCCTCTTATATCCCTGCATGGGAATGTGTGTGAGGTCCAATATCACCATAAATTCTGTTAAAGCCCCTGCCAAATTTTGCTTGGAAAACCACATCATTCAGTCTGAAATTTTCCAAGCCTGTCCTCTAGCTTATGGTTACCTTTAGGGAATGCCAGTAAACCCAGGTGAAGATCCAAAAGGAGCGTGGATGTGCATCCACAAAGGCATGTCTTCTGCTCCTAGCCAGCCTTGTATATGACGCAACCACAAATAAAACTGGCCTGGGCAGAGGAGTAAATGAAGACTTGAACCTGTTGTCCATATTAGTGTGGCTAGACCAAATTGGTTGCTTTTAGATGTTGCATGTGCTTGGATGCATGCCCCCTGGGGATGTTGGTCCATGATTGGGAATGAGATTTGGTGAGAGAGACGACAAGAGTTAGCCATGAAGGAAAGAAATGTGGTCAAACCTGATCTTTACCAGTGCCTCCTTCCTTTTCAGAGGAAACTGGGATGATTTGGAGGGAGTGTGGGGATGGAGCCTCTGTGCAGTGTCTAGAAGTGTGTGCATGGGCAATGAGTGTGATTTGGGAGGTGAGGGAAAAGCTAACGGTCTTGTTATCCCGGTGACTAATCTGCTTTAGATATCCAAGGGGAACACGACTCCAAAATCCTCTCACACTGTCTCTAAAGAGAAAAATGGTAACAGAGAAGCCTTTGAGCATTTAATTTCTTATATAAGGCTGCCAGGAAGCTCTCTTGAATAGTTGTGTCTGGTTGTAGCACCTGCTGTTTGAAGCTGTGAGCAGGGCGCCGAGTTCAAACACGACTCCAGCTCTTTTCAAAGGCTTCTCCAGCCTCACAGCACAACACAGCCAGCGCTCCAAAGAACTCTCATTAAATCAGCTCTGTCTTTCTCCCAACTAGGGTAAAATCCTGAACAGAAAAGGATGCTGTCCTATTTGCACTGAAAGTAAGTTCTTGCTTCACATTCTTTACATTCTTCTTTTGGGTTTTAAATTTATTTATTCTTTCAGAGGAGGTAAAAGTAGTAGAAGAATGTTTGCTCCCCTGCCCTCTTGCAAGAGGTGGATAAAGGGCAGGTGATTATTGCTAGCCACAGCTTCTGCCTCCTATAAATCTGTAAATTTGAAATGACAATGCCTGGGGTTTTGTTTTTATGTTATTTTATGTTATTTTATGTTATTTTATGTTATTTTATGTTATTTTTCTTTTACTTCCCCCCATTTAATTAATTTCTTTTGAAACTATTATCTATTTTATTTCATTTTAGTTGCTTATTTTATTTCATGCCCGTTTCATTGCGATTCCTTTTTCTGTCTTATTTCAATTTCCATTTTAGTTTTGTATTTGATTGATTCTTGTTTTAGGCATTTTACTTTGTATTTTATTTAGTTTGCTTTCATATTGCATTTTATTCTATTTAAATGTCCTTGAAATGTAAATTTTTGTTCAATTTATTTTATTTAAATGCAGTTGAAGCTTAAAAAAGATTTTATTTCTTGTAAATTTAATTTAATTTAATTTTTTAATTTAAATTTAATTTACATTTTTAATGTAAATTTTGAAATTACATTTAAATTAAATTAAATTTAAATTTTGAAATTACATTTAAATTTTGAAATAGCATTTAAATTTTTAAATTCAATTTAAATTTTAGAATTAAATTTAAATGAAATTTTTATTTTATTTACATTTAATTGAAATTCATTTTTTATTTTGAAATTACATTTAATTGAAATGAAATTAAGTTTCCATTTTAAAATTAAATTTAAATTTTGAAATTACATTTAAATTTTAAAATTGAATTTAAATTAAATTTTTATTTTATTTAAATTTAATTGAAATTCATTTTTTATTTTGAAATTACATTTAAAGGAAATTAAATTTCAATTTTAAAATTAAATTTAAATTTTGAAATTACATTTAATTTTTTTAATTAATTTTCAATTTTTAAAAAATTAAATTTCAATTTTTAAATTAAATTTAAATGAAATTTTTATTTTATTTAAATTTAATTGAAATTAATTTTTTATTTTGAAATTACATTTAATTTAAATTAAATTAAATTGCATTTTAAAAATTAAATTAAATTAAAATTAAATTTTATGTAAATGTAATTTTATGTAAATTTAATTTTATGTAAATGTAATTGAAATTTATTTTTATTTTATTTAAATTTCAGTTCTTATTTAATCTATTTAAATACAATTAATTTTTTTACTTTATTTAAATGTAATTTCTATTTAAAACTTATTTTATTTTTTGTCAATTCAATTCAAATGTCATTTTTCATTTCATTCATTTTATCTAACTGCAATTTAAATTTAATTTTTATCTTATTTATTTTTTTCTAACTGCAATTTAAATTTAATTTTTATTAGATTTATTTTTTCTTACTACAATTTACATTTAAATATTTATTTTTTTCCAAATTTAATTTAAATTTCATTTTTCATGTAATTTAACTTTAAGTTCTCATTTATTTTCGGGAACTGTAATTTAAATTGTAATTTTTTATCTATTTTATTTTTGTGGCATTTATTGTGTATTTTATTCTATTTTAGTTTATTCTATTTATTGTACTGTTATTTTCGAATTCCAAATGACACTAGTTTTGCCTAATTTCAGGTGCTTCTTTTTCATGGCTCTAGTTGTCCTGTGAAATTTGTAGGTAACAAAGCAAACAACTCGAGCTGTCACTTTTAGGGCTGAATATCTCTCATAGCTGTAATTAACAGCCTAGCTATGTGTATATAGAATCCAACACCTTTGCAGATGGTTTGTGAGTTAAAACAAGGTGTGCAGTAACCTGAGACACAGTCTGGGGCAGCAGTGGGAAGCACAATAGAAGGCTGCTGCCCTGTCTGTGTGATGTTTGGCTCAACCATCACCTTTTTCCCTTTACTCTTCACATCAAGAATGATCATCTCATGGCACCATCTGTGTTCCCTCCTAGTCAGCAAAGCACTCACACAAATGCCACGAGGATGAGCAGAGGGCTGGAGCTGCTCTACTGTGAGGACAGACTGAGAGAGTTGGGGTTCAGTTTGGAGAAGAGAAGGCTCTGAGGAGACCTCATTGTGGCCTTCCAGTATGTGCAGGGGGCTACAAGAAAGCTGGGGAGGGACTTTTGAGGGTGCCGGAGTGATAGGACTGGGGGGAATGGAACAAAACTAGAAATGGGTAGATTCAGTTCTTCCCCATGAGGGTGGTGAGACACTGGCACAGGTTGCCAAGGGAAGTGGTGGAAGCCTCCTTCCTGGAGGTTTTGAAGGCCAGGCTGGATGTGGCTGTGAGTAACCTGCTGTAGTGTGAGGTGTCCCTGCCCATGGCAGGGGGTTTGGAACTAGATGATCCTGAGGTCCCTTCCAACCCTAACAATTCTGTGATCTTGTTCTATCTAAGTCAACAGAGAGGTCTCTTGTTACTGAAGTTCACAGGATATAATTGTCTATTTCCTTCAGGACACATTTAAGTATTTTACCAAATAAGGACAGACTCCTAAAACGGGGAAGTTAGGATTTTCTAGGATTTTTCAGGTTTTTAAAGAAAGTGTTTCTTTTTCTTTTGATTAAAATCATCAACATTTCTCTCTTACAACTACCTGAATAGACATTGTGGAGAGGCTGGTGCTGGTCTGTTTTCCCAGGTAATTAGTGATAGACCAAGAGGGAATGGCCTCAAGCTGTGCCTGGGTAGGTTTAGGCTGGACAGTAGGAAAATTTGTTTCCCAGCAAGAGTGGTCAGGGATTGGAATGAACTGTGCAGGGATATGGTGGAGTCACCAAGCCTGGATGTGTTTCAAGGTGGTTTGGATGTGGTACTTGGGATTATGGTTTAGGGGCTATGGTTTATGGGTGACCCTTGTAGTGTAGGGTTCTGGGATAGACTTGGTGTTCTTGAGGGTCTTTTCCAACCTGAATGTTCCTGTGATTCTGTGGTTTGCTGATCAGCTCACTTGCACAAATTCCATATGCTAAGTGCCTGGGTTTCCACTCTGCAGCTCCATTATTTTGAAACCTGTAACTTGTGATAAAATAAATCCAATTTGCAAATCTGCATTACAAAAATGAAATTAAATACAAGTGGCAACCTCAGGAACACTTGAAATAATATTGAGCAGAGAGAGAAATGAAAGAGGATTCAGCTGACCAGCTGTCGATTCCACCATAAGGTTTCAAGGGAGAAGAAATTTGCATATACCTCTGCTCAAACATGACAGGTTGCCCAGGGTGGTAGCTGAGGCCCCATCCTTGGAACTACTCAAAGTCAGGCTTGACAGGGCTCAAGGCAACCTGATCTAGTGGAGGATGTCCCTGCTCACTGCGGGGGGGTTGGACTAGATGACCCTTGGAAGTTCCTTCCAGCCCAAACCACTCTATGATTCTATGGCATGTCATTAGTGACCTGAACTTACTGATCTCTGTCTTGCTTCTGTTCTTATGTTTCAGTCTTGTTTAACCTTCCTTAGGTGTTCCTTTGTAACATACAGGGGAAAGGGTGGTGGAAATAATGGGGCCAGCCATTCCCTCAAAGTGCTGGAGAGCCTCTGTTGCAAGAGGTTTAAAAGAAGGCAGTACAGGGGCTGAGAGAGAATGATGCCTTGTGGTCATTTTTTGCATCAGAGAAGAGGGCAAAAAGTTGATTCCTTCAAAGTGAAAATAACTTATCTGGCAACTAGGTTACCTAAAAAGTGAAAAGTTCTTGATGCTATAAAAAGGGAATGCTCATGGCTATAAGACAACGTGAAATTAAGAGCTTGTCCTCCTGCCACGCGGATCTGTAAAGAGCCTGGCATCCGTCTTCCCAGTAACCTCCTTCTAAGTACTGGCAGAATGCTCCTGGGTCCCTGTGAAGCCTTCAGGATAAACAACGTTATTCCATTAGCCTCTTTTAATGATCCTGGCTGCATTGAACTGGGGATACATGAGGCTGGGAAGCTGTCCCACAGTGGCATGCTTCTCTGTTGCCCAGGAAACAAAGTGAACCTTTTTTGGGTGTGGTGTCTCACTATGGACCCAGGTAGTATTTGGAGTAGAGCTGATGTCGAGCTGCTTCTAGCTTTTGTGATGAAAAGACATTCCCAGCTTTTATCAGGCAGGAGCAGGGAAGTCATTCTGTACTCAGCACTGGTTAGGCCACACCTTGAGTCCTGTGTCCAGTTCTGGGCCCCTCAATTTGAGAAGGATATTGAGACTCTTCAACGTGTCCAGAGAAGGGCACCAAAGCTGGGGAGAAGTCTGGAGCACAGCCCTGTGAGGAGAGGCTGAAGGATTTGAGGTTGCTTAGCCTGGAGAAGAGGAGGATCAGGGGAGACCTTCTTGCTCTCTACAACTCCCTGAAGGGAGGTTGTAGCCAGGTGGGGGTTGATCTCTTCTCCCAGGCAAGCAGCACCAGAACAAGAGGACACAGTCTCAAGCTGTGCCAGGGGAGTTTTGGTCTGGATGTTAGGAAGAAGTTCATCCCAGAGAGAGAGATTGGCCATTGGAATGTGCTGGGGAGGTGGTGGAGTCACCATCACTGGAAGTGTTTAAGAAGAGCCTGGCTGAGGCACTTGGTGCCATGGTTTAGTTGATTAGATGGTGTTGGGTGATAGGTTGGACTAGATCTCAAAGCTCTTTTCCAACCTGGTTAATTCTATTCTATTCTATTCTATTCTATTCTATTCTATTCTATTCTATTCTATTCTATTCTATTCTATTCTATTCTATTCCATTCCATTCCATTCCATTCCATTCCATTCCATTCCATTCCATTCCATTCCATTCCATTCCATTCCATTCCATTCCATTCCATTCCATTCCATTCCATTCCATTCCATTCCATTCCATTCCATTTGCTGAGCTACCCACTACTACAGAGCGGAGGTGGCTACCACTAGCTGTTGTAACTAGCATTTTAATAGTTGCCATTTGCAAGGAATTAGTTCCACCTTCGTGCCATAACTCTCATCATGACCATGAGACAGACAAAAGAGAAGGATTCCAGTGATGATCACTATCTCAGTAATTAGCAACTTCAGCTAATTCAGACAGTTTCTGGTAAGATGTGCAGGCACAGCCCAGCCCTTTCCCACTGCCCCCCCCCCCCCCCCCCCCCCCGACTTGTGTTGATCCTCTCTCCACATTTTAGCACTCCAGACATTTCTGGCAGCCCAGCAGATATTAATTTTTCCAAAGTAAAAACAACACAGGAGGTACAAGAACATACTGTACACAGGAGAGCTTTGAGTGCAGTTTAAATGCAGCCAGTTTCTGTGAAGCAGGTCAAAACCAGTCGAGTTGTTAAAAGATACACTTTAAACTGGAAAAAAAAAAGGAGAAAGAAAAAAAGCCCCCCCACCCCCAAAAGAAATCAAAGGATTCTTTTCAAAGCAGTTTGTTGCAGAGGGAAAAAGTACCATGTCTCCTAAAGGGCTGGAGAGTCTCTTTTGTCTACTGTTGCCTAAGTTAACTGTGGTTAGTTTTGGCATGTTGCTGCTTAAGCTCCGTGGCTGGCTTACAGTTATCACTAATTAAACACAGTGGTCATAGCAGTGGAAAATTCAACAGTTTAGTTTATGCTGCTGTAAAAAATGTAATGAAATGTACTCTTTGGGGCTTGATTTAGCAAAATCGCTGCTGACGTCAGTTCCATAAATTAGTAATCCTGCGTTAGACCCAGGTCATTTTCGTATTAAAGAAAGAAAACACTAAACCTGAGCTCAAATAAGCCTAACAAAGTCCTCTCAGCTCCAGACAAAGATGGGAAGTTGCAGTGGAGGTGAAATCTTGGTTCTCGACCGAGCAGAATTGCTAGGCCGGGCTGAAATGACAGCATGCAGTATGAAAGCTTCCTTCTCCTTCACTGTGTCCAGTTCTGGGCCCCTCAGTTTAGGAAAGATGTTGAGATGCTGGAAGGTGTCCAGAGAAGGGCAGCAAGGGTGGGGAGGGGTCTGGAGCACAGCCCTGTGAGGAGAGGCTGAGGGAGATGGGTTTGCTTAACCTGGAGAAGAGGAGGCTCAGGGGAGACCTTATTGCTGTTTACAACTCTCTAAAGGGAGGTTGTAGCCAGGTGGGGATTGGTCTCTTCTCCCAGGCAAGCAGCACCAGAACAAGGAGGACACAGTCTGAAGCTGTGCCAGGGAAGGTTTAGGCTAGATGTTAGGAAGAAATTCTTCCCAGCAAGAGAGATTGGCCATTGGAATGTGCTGCCCAGGGAGGTGGTGGAGTCACCATCACTGGAAGTGTTTAGGAAGAGAGTAGATGGGGCACTTGGTGCTATGGTTTAGTTGATCAGATGGTGTTGGGTGGTAGGTTGGATTCAATGATCTTGGAGGTCTTTTCCAACCTAGTTTATTCTATTCTATTCTATTCTATTCTATTCTATTCTATTCTATTCTATTCTATTCTATTCTATTCTATTCTATTCTATTCTATTCTATTCTATTCTATTCGCCTGCAATGGTTTATTCATACTGAAATGCTGTTCGGGCTTTACCTCCTCAGCTGAAGGGGCAGGGAATTTTGTTCATTACAAATCATTCTTCAGCCTTTTTAATCAATAAAATGACCAGCAGTAGCAGGGAGGGGATTGTGCCCTGGCACTCAGCTCTGGGGAGGCCACACCTGCAGTGTTGTGTCCAGGTTTGGGCACCTCAATACATGAGAGATGTGGAGGTGCTGGAGCCAGAGCAGAGGAGGGCAAGGAAGCTGGGAAGAGCCTGGAGAATAAATCTGATGAAGAGCAACTGAAGGAGCTGGGGATGGTTAGTTTGGAAAAGAGGAGGCTGAGAGGAGACCTCATTGCTGTCTACAACTCCCTGAAAGGACATTGAGGAGAGGCTGCTGCTGGTCTCTTCTCACAGGTAATTAGGGATAGAACAAGAGGCAATGGCTTCAAGCTGCCACTGGGTAGGGTTAGACTGGACAGTAGGAAACATTTTTTTCATGTCAAGTGGTCAGGGATTGGAATGAGCTGCCCAGGGAGGTGGTGGAGTCCCCAAGCCTGGATATGTTTCAAGGTGGTTTAGATGTGGTGCTTGGGGCTATGGTTTATTGGCCTACAAGAACGCTGGGGAGGGACTTTTGAGGGTGTCAGGGAGTGATAGCACTGGGGGGAATGGAACCAAACTAGAAATGGGTAGATTCAGATTGGATGTTAGGAAGAAGTTGTTCGCCATGAGGGTGGTGAGAGACTGGCACAGGTTGCCCAGGGAGGTGGTGGAAGCCTCATCCCTGGAAGTTTTTGCAGCCAGGCTGGCTGTGGCTGTGAGCAACCTGCTGTAGTGTGAGGTGTCTCTGCCTGTGGCAGGGGGGTTGGAACTGGCTGATCCTTGAGGTCCCTTCCAACCCTGACAATTCTATGATTCTATGGTTTAGGGGTGAGCCATGTAGAATAGGGTTCTGGGTTGGACCTAGTGATCCTGAGGGTCTCTTCCAACCTGAATGTTTCTGTGGTGTTCAGACCTAGCCTTAGAAGATTGATACCTCACCTGGTCCTGCATCTTTTAAGATGTTTTTATAGAAATACTGAAAACAAAACCAAAACCCCACAACAACATGCACAAAAGGGGCTCTGCCTTGTGGGTACCTGTGAGAGCAGAGAGTGGCACTGAAGGGCCACCTAAGCCCCTGCTGGACCTCTTTCCTCTGTTGTTTCCTTGCCATGGAGAAATACATCAGCAAGGAGACTGCAATTGTTTATTCATACTGGAATGCTGTTCGTGCTTTTACCTCCTCAGCCATTTCAGCTGTGATGGTCTACAGTATAAATATGTATTGGGACAAATTGGAAGAGCTATTTTATTTATGAACTAGGCCATAAAGGCTCCTGGGGAGTTTTTTGACACCGCACATTGTAATGTGTATTATATCAAGCTGCACTATGCAGCAGTTATGAGGGAAGTACTCTATGGCTGTGCCTTTTTTACAGCAAAGCTAATGAAACTCTATTATGCCTGTTCTGTAGCTGCTTCTCAGAAGTTAATAACGTGCTCTGTTTGATTTAGGGCTTAATTCTGCATATGGGCTAATTGCATTCAAAGGGTTTATTTTATGTTTCAAAAACCAGAGAGATCTTTTTTGGATTATGGTTGTGCAACTAGAACACCCTTAGCTGGTAAACTTGGTGGGTTGTATTTTTATTTTATTTTTTTTCTTTTTCCCTCCCTCTCCTTCCTTAGAAAATGTCCAAACCAATTTTAGTTATAATTTAAAGTATATTTTTCTTGGCCACTCTTAACTAGCTACAAACCTAGAAGAGTGTGACCAGACATCTGGACATCTTGGACTTCAATTGACTGCTCTGATCTCCTGAAAAGGAAAAGAAAAAAAGCCAGAAAGAAAACAAGCTATTCCATGAGCACCAGAGCTAACAGAGCCTGGTTTCCTATGGATTTGTGTCCCATTTCCTTTATACCCCAACAAATAATAAACCCAGCTAGAGACAATATATCCTATGGCTGCTCCGGAGCTACAAGCGTGCTGGCCGCCCATCCAACAGGCTCTCTGCTGGTCTGGATGTGTGTGCTGAATGTCTGGCCTCCACCAAGCAGTGTATATATATATAAGCATCCTGGCCTGCATCAGGAACAGTGTGGCCAGCAGGAGCAGGGAGGTCATTCTGCCCCTGTATGCTGCACTGGTTAGGCCACACCTCGAGTCCTGTGTCCAGTTCTGGGCCCCTCAGTTTAGGAAGGAGGTTGACTTGCTGGAACGAGTCCAGAGAAGAGCAACAAAGTTGGTGAGGGGTTTGGAACACAAGCCCTATGAGGAGAGGCTGAGGGAGCTGGCGTTGCTCAGCCTGGAGAAGAGGAGACTCAGGGGTGACCTTATCACTCTCTACAACTACCTGAAGGGAGGTTGTAGACAGGCGGATGATGGTCTCTTCTCCCAGGCAGCCAGTACCAGAACAAGAGGACACAGTCTCAGGCTGCGCCAGGGGAGGTTCAGGTTGGATGTTAGGAAGAAGTTCTATACAGAAAGAGTGATTGCCCATTGGAATGTGCTGCCCGGGGAGGTGGTGGAGTCGCCGTCATTGAAGGTGTTCAGGAGGAGACTTGATGGGGTGCTTGGTGCCATGGGTTAGCTGTTTGGGTGGGTTGGATTGGTTGATGGGTTGGACACGATGATCTTGAAGGTCTCTTCCAACCTGGTTTGGTTTATTCTAATAAAGGTTTTATTCTAATATATATATTATATATATATATATATATATATAATCTTTCTAGAAAGGCTAAATACTGCCTGGGTGTGTGGGGGCACTGGGTAGAAGGCAGAAGGGTACTTTTTGGCAACTACTAAATTCATTAAGTAGCATTCTAAGTAAAGTTAAGAACCACTTAATTCATTACTTACTAGAAATGAGTTGTCTTTCAAGACGTTTATCCCACCACGTTGGCCCAGATAGGTTGTGGCTTCATAAACTTTTGCTTTGGTTTGTTTCCATATGAGAGGATGTTAAAACTCATTGTGGTGGGTTGAAATTTCCCGCCCTCCTCCCCCAACATTAACTTTGCCAGGCATAGCCTAAAACTGCCACACTCATGGGATGCTAAAAGGTTGTTTTCCTTGCTGTTGCTTCTTCAGCTTCCTTTTTTTTTTTGTACAGAAAAATGTGTTTTCAAACCCAGGGCTCCTTGCCCACAGTTACCTTTCCTGTTACCTTTTGTAATGAAAGTCACTGTTTCATTTGGATTGGGTGTGTGATTTGTGAATGCAAGGAAGGCATGCCAAGAGTTCTGTAGTGTTCACTTTAGCACCTAAATACTATTATTATTAGTTTGCAAGTAAGCTGTAGAGCCTTAGGTGGTAGTTGAGCGAGCTGCATGAATTACACATGTAGTTTAAGATTGTCAAATATAAAAGTGTGAAGTCCTCATTTAGTTGCTTTAAAAATAAATGTGAAAACTGCTGAGCTCCCAGAAGCTTTTATGAAAGCCAGAAGTTTTGAATACTGATTTGGGAGCCTAAATGCAAGACTTCCAAAAGAGGTTTAGAGATGGTTTTGCAGCCAGCTCCCAATAATGTTTAATGGGAGTTGAGTGCCTAAGGTTCTTTGAAAATCACAGCCTCCTGAGCACAGCTCTGGGGCCCTCCGTTGGAAAATCCAGGGGTTTCAGGGACAGAGAAGGAATGGGTGTATTTACCTTCATGTGCAAGTGTAGATGAGCAAAAGAAGGCATCAAAGCTTGTGAATGTGAGGTTCAACACAAGCAAGAGGCAGTGGTTCTTCAGGTACTTTGCCCAAGAATGTCAGAGATGCTAAAAATACATTGGGGTTTGGGGAGAGACTGGACAAATTCACAGAAAAGAAGCCTAGCATAGGTTATTAATAAAGAGAAGGCATTTCTACCTCAGAAAGCTCCTAAGATGAAAATAGTTGAACACTGGCAGAGTCTCAGGGGGGAGTATGGCATATAGCTCAGGCATTGGAATGGGTTGCCCAGTGAGGTGGTTGAGTTGCCAACCTTGGATGTGTTCAGAGGTTGTTTGGATGTGGTGCTTGCGGATATGGTTTAGGGGTGACCCTTGTAGAGTAGGGTTATTGGTTGGACTCAGTGTCCCTGAGGGTCTTTTCCAACCTGAATGTTTCTGTGATTCTGTGATTGTCGTTTTCTAACTCTGCCCTAGACAGCCGATAGAGGCAAGGAGTATCTGCAGTAAGGTGGGGACAGGTTACTAGAGAGAGAGAGGAAAAAATAAAGAGGGATCTTCACCCTATGGTTTGCTAGCCCAGGATAGCAAAATTCCTACTCTAGCACTGGGGAACGTAGCTCTGGTGATGCAGCAACACCTCTCCATCTGTTATGTCCCAGCAGAGGGGCAAGTCACACACAGTCTACCTTGAGAAACAGTAGCTTCCAATGGAGTTCAACACCAGCCAAGCAGAAAGCCTGGTTTGTTTCAGAAGGGGAGGGGAGAGGGGTTAAAGAAAAAAAAGGAAAGGCACAGACCATAAAACATTACATGATTGAAACTCTCCCAAAAGGAAAGAAACAAATTCAACCCTAAAAATGGCAGGAACTCTTTTCATGTTGCCTATCCTTTGGAGTCTTGTTCCACCTGGTATTGAAGGTTTATATCTAGCCCTGGCAGTGCCTGAGTTATCACACATGCCCTTGCAAGGTGTGGAGGTTTGGTTTTTCATAGAATCATAAGAGACCTCCAAGATCATCCAGTCCAACCTATCACCCAGCACTATCCAATCAACTAGACCATGGCACTAAGTGCCTCATTCAGGCTTTTCTTGAAGATCTCCAGGGACGGTGACTCCACCACCTCCCTGGGCAGCACATTCCAATGGCAAATCTCTCTCTCTGGGAAGAACTTCTTAATATCCAACCTGAACCTCCCCTGGCACAATTTGTCTGGGAGACACTGCCTGGAAGAATGGGCCAACCCCCACCTGGCTACAACCTCCCTTCAGGTAGTTGTAGAGGGCAATAAGGTCTCCCGTGAGACTTCTATCCTCCAGGCTAAACACCCCCAGCTCCCTCAGCCTCTCCTCACGGGTCTGTGTTCCAGGCCCCTCACCAGTTTCCTTGCCCTTCTCTCTTTTTCCTTTTTCTCTTTTTCCTTTTACCCCCCCACAACTTTAGCAGGGCCTTTTGAGAATGTTTTACACGGTGATATCAGAGAATCAATTATTCAGACCAGCTTTAGGTAGATTTTCCCTTCTCCCTCCTTCCCTCCCCACCCCCGGCCCCATTTCCTTGGTTATTAAAGAAAACAGCAAAATTTGGATCAGACATTCAGCTCCCTGGTCCAAAATACATTCTTTTTTATTTTAACTGCACTCCATCAGGTTGACATATGATGTGACACAATGTAACATAACATAAAGCATTGCCCTGCCTAACACATTAGAAATTAAAACTAAATATTGCCTTTGGATCCCACTGGTGCTATCCATTTTACTTGCACATCTCTAAATTATGTTTGTTCCTCTCATGTCTTGCCTCTTGGCCACTTGCTTAGGTGAAGAGACGGCCTCCCCCTTCTGATAGGTTAGTTAATAACAAGGATAACATGTCCAGGCAGAAAGGGATCTGAGGGTGCTGGTAGTTAGTAGGCTGAACATGAGCCAGTAGTGTGCCCAGGTGGTGAAGAAGGCCAATGGCATCCTGGCCTGCACCAGGAATAGTGTGGCCAGCAGGAGCAGGGAAGTCATTTTTGCCCTGTACTCAGCACTGGTTAGGCCACACCTTGAGTCCTGTGTCCAGTTCTGGGCTCTTCAGCGTAGGAAAGATGTTGAGTTGCTGGAAGGTGTCCAGAGAAGGGCAACAAAGGTGGGGAGGGGTCTGGAGCACAGCCCTGTGAGGAGAGGCTGAGGGAGCTGGGGTTGCTTAGCCTGGAGAAGAGGAGGCTCAAGGGAGACCTTCTTGCTGTCTACAACTCCCTGAAGGGAGGTTGCAGCCAGGTGGGGGTTGGTCTCTTCTCCCAGGCAAGCAGCACCAGAACAAGAGGACACAGTCTGAAGCTGTGGTCGACATGCTGTGATCATGCTGATAATTATGTGATCCCATAATGGAATCAGAAGCATGTCAGTGTGATTTAGTAGCTTTAACATCACCTGGTCTCTGTACAAAATTCATGTTTGGTTTCATTTTTTTTTCCCTCATTGGTTAAAATTCTGTTTGGTGAAGAAAAGCTCTGTGGTTCCTGCCAATTTATGGGGAATCAATCAATCCTTTTATAGGCTTTGGAATAGATTTGCTGAGATCCTTATTGGTATCAATGAGGAAAATGAGACTTGCAGAAGTGCATCCTCTTAAAATCACTGGCTGATCTAAGTGTCTTGGTTTTCAAGTCTGTGTGGTCTGATTTCAGGAGGTGTTGGTTCAATGTGGTTCATTTTGACTTCTCATGGAGCTGCCAACATGATGTCCCTGAGAAGTCAAAGCTTTGGGGCCCTAGTTGCCAGGCCAAGTAAAAAGCCCTAATAATGATGCCAAGACAAGCCAGTGGCTCAGCTAAAGGAGCATGTGTGTGACAAAGTTAGGAATGCAGTACAAATCTCCCAGGTTCCGGCTCTGTGGTGGCAATGCACGATGCAATGAAGGAGACTGAAGTTAGTCTTTAGGAAGACCTTACAGTAAGGACAGGCAAGCACTGCAGCAGGTTGCTGGAAGCAGCTGTGCAGGTGCTGTGATGATTGCCCTTTAAGAGCAGCTTAGGTAAGCATCCATCAGGAGTAGCATAGGGACAGGTGATTCTGCACTGTAGCTGAAGGAAAAGGTAATGGCTCCTGGGGTCTCCTTCAGCCCTTCTGTCTGTCTCCTTGTAGGTATTCTTGGTTACTCTTTACAGCTAGAAAAGCAACAGAATTATTATAGCTGCTTCTGCCTAAGCTGAAAGACTCTGCTGAGAAATGTGTGTGGCATAGTAAGAGCTGCATCTCGATCCAGCAGATCCCTGCCTCTGCTCCATATCATCTAGGTTGTCTCTGTTGTATAGGTCTGAATTTGCCTTTTTTTTGGCAAATAGTCATTGCTAGTTGGCTATTTCATTTATTATTTTGTTTTCAGTGGGTAAGTTGTGTTCCTTGTTACTCTCCTATCCTTTGCTGGGATTTGGTTTTGTGGATTTTTTTGATTGATGCTGTTCACAGCTCTCTGATCAGTCGAATTTTGTTAGTGCACCAAGCCCTCCTCCTCAAGCAGGCATCAGCTTTAAAAAGCAGCCTGAGCCCAAGGGTATCCAGCTGGCAGCAGCAGTATGCATTTGTCTGCCTTGAGATTCCTTCTTCCAGGAACCAGCAGCAAGGACATGTGGTTAGGACCTATTGTTATACCAGAGGGCTGCAAGGCAAATAACTTTGCTACTCTCTTTGATTGCAAGGCAACCCAATCAAATTGCTGGGTAACTGTAGGGTAACTCAGCATCATTGACATGAGTGTGGAAACAGCCTGACCTAGAGCTGCAGCTTCTCTGACCAGTCTATGGCTGCAAACGTAGAATCAGAGAATAAGAATTGTCAGGGTTGGAAGGGACCTCAAGGATCAACCAGTTCCAACCCCCCTGCCATGGGCAGGGACACCTCACACTACAGCAGCTTGCTCACAGCCACATCCAGCCTGGCCTTAAAAACATCCAAGGATGAGGCTTCCACCACCTCCCTGGGCAACCTGTGCCAGTCTCTCACCACCCTCATGGCGAACAACTTCTTCCTAACATCCAATCTGCATCTACCCATTTCTAGTTTTGCTCCATCCCCCCAGTCCTATCATTCCCTGACACCCTCAAAAGTCCCTCCCCAGCTTTCTTGTAGCCCCCTTCACATACTGGAAGGCTACAATAAGATCTCCTTGGAGCCTTCTCATCTCCAAACTGAACAGCCCCAACTCTCTCAGTCTGCCTCCATAGGAGAGCAGCTCCAGCCCTCTGCTCACCCTCGTGGCCCTTCTCTGGATGTGTTCTGGCACCTCCAGATCCTTCCTGTAATAGAGGCTTCAGAACTGGACACAGTGCTCCAGGTGGGGTCTCACCAGAGCAGAGGAGAGAATCACCTCCTTCGCCCTGCTGGCTATGCTTCTCTTGATGCAGCCCAGGCTCTGGGCCAGTTTCTACACATTGGCCACAACAACCACAGGCAGTGCTACAGGCTGGGCTTGGAGTGGCTGGAGAGCAGCCAGGCAGAAATGTCCTGGGGGAAGTGGTTGAGAACAGCTGAACATGAGCCAGCAGTCTGCCCAGGTGGCCAAGAAGACCAATAGCATCCTGGCCTGCACCAGGAATAGTGTGGCCAGCAGGAGCAGGGAAGTTATTCTGCCCTGTACTCAGCACTGGTTAGGCCACACTTTGAGTCCTGTGTCCCGTTCAGGGCTCCTGAGTTTAGGAAAGATGTTGAGCTGCTGGAAGGTGTCCAGAGAAGGGCAAGAAAGCTGGGGAGGGGTCTGGAGCACAGCCCTGTGAGGAGAGGCTGAGGGAGCTGGGGTTGCTTAGCCTGGAGAAGATGAGGCTCAGGGGGAGACCTCATTGCCATCTCCAACTCCCTGAAGGGAGGTTGTAGCCAGGTGGGGGTTGGTCTCTTCTCCCAGGCAAGCAGCACCAGAACAAGAGGACACAGTCTCAAGCTGTGCCAGGGGAGGTTTAGGCTGGATGCTAGGAAGAAATTCTTCCCAGAAAGAGAGATTGCCCATTGGAATGTGCTGCCCAGGGAGGTGGTGGAGTCACCATCACTGGAAGTGTTTAGGAAGAGCCTGGATGAGGTAGTTGGTGCCATGGTTGAGTTGATTAGATGGTGTTGGGTGCTAGGTTGGGCTCGATGATCTCAAAGGTCTTCTCCAGCCTGGTTAATTCTGTATTCAGTCAATAGATTGGCTGAGTGTTGCATTCTCTAAAGTTCTTATCTGCTGCTTTGTTGTTGTTGTTGACGATTTGACCCTCACGTGGTGCTTTTGTTTCTCACTCACCTGCAGAGCCTGGAGTTTGCACTGTATTTGGAGACCCTCACTACAACACTTTTGACGGCCGGACATTTAACTTTCAGGGAACATGTCAGTACGTTTTGACGAAAGACTGCTCCTCCTCTGCCTCACCCTTTCAGGTGCTGGTAAAAAACGATGCCCGCCGGACCCGCTCTTTCTCCTGGACAAAGGCAGTGGAGCTTGTGTTGGGCAGAAGCACTATCAGCCTCCAGCAGCACCTCACAGTGAAGTGGAACGGGACCCGCATCTCACTGCCTTGCGAGACGCCGCAGTTTCACATCGATTTGGATGGTTACTTGCTGAAAGTGACAACCAAAGCAGGTAGAGCAAGTGTGTGTGTGTGTGTGTCAGTGTGTGCCTGCTCCTTGAAGAACTTTATAGAATCATAGAATCAATAAGGTTGAAAAATACCCCAGAGATCATCAAGTCCAAGCTATCACCTAACACCTCATGATTAACTAAACCATGGCTCCAAGTGCCACATCCAATCCTTTTTTGAACACCTCCAGGGATGGTGACTCCACCACCATGCTTACAGAATCACCCAGGTTGGAAGAGACCTCCAAGATCATCAAATGATCCAATGATCACCCAACCCTAACTGATCAGCTAGACCATGACACTAAGTTTCTCATCTAGGCTTTTCTTAAACACTTCTAGGAACCCCAACACTTCCCTGGGCAGGCCATTCCAATAGGCAATATCTCTTTCTGTGAAGAACCTTTTTCTAAGGTCAAGCCTAAACTTCCCCTTTTTCTATGGTCAAGCCTAAACCTCCCCTTACACAGCCTGAGACTCTGTCCTCTTGTTCTGTTTCTGATTCCCTAGGAGAAGAGACCAACCCCCACCTGTTTACAACCTCCTTTCAGGGAGTTGTAGAGAGCAATAAGGTCTCCCCTGAGCCTCCTTTTCTCCAGGCTAAACACCCCTAGCTCTCTCAGCCTCTCCTCACAGGGCAGTGCTCCAGACACCTAACCAGCTTTGCTGCCTTTCTCTGGACACATTCTCAAGGGCAATATGAAAAGCAGACAGTAAAAAAAGTATGATGGTGGTAATAAATATAGTTGTAATTCTTTGGAGAGCTGAGAAACCCAAAATGCTTTCAACATTCCCACAATTCAGACAGAAATCTCAGCTGTGAGTCTGAGGTCTTTAGAGAGTAGGGTTAGACTGGAGCTTAGGAAGTTCTTCAATATGAAGGTGTTAGGACTCTGGAATAGGCTGCCCAGGGAGGCTGCAGCTGCCTCCTCCCTGGGGATGTTCAAGGCCAGGTTGGGTGAGGGCTTGAGCAGCTGAGTCTAGTTGAGAGGTGTCGCTGCCCATGGTGGGCAGGTCCCTTCCAACCTGAGCCAGTCTATGATTCTGTAGCTGACAATTAAATGTCTGCAGAGATTAATCTGTCACTCCAGTAACTTCAGAGTGGCTTATTCAGGGTCTTCCTTTGATAATTACAGGTAAGAACAGAGAGGAGATCAGTTCTTAAACAAAACATTCAGGTTTTCTTCCTGGTTGCAGCAACATTCTGAAATTACATAAAGTCACAGCTACTGATGACTGGAGTGAGTTTAAGAAACACTTCACTGGGGCTACCTGGCAAAAAAGGATGTCCTGGTTTGAAAACCATGACCTCATTTGCTCTTTAGTTCTATCTTGTTGCATTTGCTTTGTGCTTGAGTAATGTGGCAGGAACAGAGGGTCTGCAGCTCCAGAAGCAAAGGGAAATCAGAAACTTCAGTGAATCTGGTACATTATTTGTAGAAATAGAGAGTGGAGACAACAGACTCTAAGGTCTTCTGAGTCCTGGAAAATACATTAATTGTCAAAATGTTAAAGCAGAGGACTTACATTTGTGTTGATAAACTGTTCTGAACCTGTAGTATCCTGGCATAGATAAATACTGAGGGCAAGCCTGAAACTTTCTCATGAGCACGTGTTCATAGGCTCACAGGATGTCAGGGGTTGGAAGGGACCTGAAGAGATCATCAAGTCCAATCCCCCTGCCAGAGCAGGACCATACAATCTAGCTCAGGTCCCACAGGAACACATCCAGACAGGCCTTGAAAGTCTCCAGAGAAGGAGACTCCACAACCTCTCTGGGCAGCCTGCTCCAGTGCTCTGTGACCATTACAGTAAAGAAGTTCCCCCTTGTGTTGAGGTGGAACCTCCTGTGCTGAGGCTTACATCTATTGCTCCTTGTCCTATCCCAGGGAGCAAGTGAGCAGAGCCTGTCCCCTCCCTCCTGACCCCTAGACCTCAGATATTTATAAACATTTATTAAATGCCCTCTAAGCCTTCTCTTCTCCAGCCTACAAAGCCCCAGGTCCCTCAGCCTTTCCTCACCAGGCAGTGCTCCAGTCTCCTAATCATCCTCGTAGCCCTCTGCTGGACCCTCTCCAGCAGATCCCTGTCCCTCTTGAACTGGGGAGCCCAGAACTGAACACAGTACTCAAGATGAGGTCTCACCTGGATTAGGTGTTAGGTGCTACTGGACTCCTGAGAGATTTCATTGACACAGTGAAGTACTCTTTCAGTAAGAATGCAATTTACTGTTAATTGAGTTAAATGCAGTGGGAAAACCAGGAAAACTGATCTCTCTTACGGAGAGATGGTCCTAGGTATGATGCAGAGTTGTAGCCATTACATAGCATCATTTGTGTGACTTTTTTTCAGAGGGGGGACACTAGCACCCACTGTTGAGCTGAGAATTTAGACACCTGTTCATTTTGCCCCTGGAAATGTGAAGTCTGCATAATGTGGATCTGAGCTTGGGGCTCATTCCTCCAAGTGGCAGTGCAGATTTTTGTGGCTGTCTGTAAAATGCGCAGCAGTTGACCATTATTCACAACCTCTAATTAAAAGCATCTTGAAGGCTTCTCTTTGCAGCCAGCTGAGAGCTGTGAATGCTGGTGATGTGGATTTCATTAGCCAACCACAGGCCATGGAAAAGTTTTCAGTGGAGGATGAAGGACAGCTCACCCTGCTGTTACCCCATTTGTCTGTGGTGCAAGCCTAAGACAGGGCTGCAGGCATCCTTGTCCATGTGCTGGCAGAGAGGGAGTGCAAACATGGCATATGACAACATACCAAACAGGGTCTAATCACTGCAAATTACAGCCTAAATAACCATAGAGTCATAGAATCAATAAGGTTGGAGTAGACCTCAGAGATCATCTAGTCCAACCTATCACCCAACACCATCTAATCAACTCAACCATGGCACCAAGTGCCTCATCCAGGCTCTTCCTAAACACCTTCAGTGATGGTGACTCCACCACTCCCTGGGCAGCACATTCCAATGGCCAATCTCTCTTGTTGGGAAGAACTTTCTCCTCTCCTCGAGCCTAAACTTCCACTGGTGCAGCTTGAGACTGTGTCCTCTTGTTCTGGTGCTGGTTGCCTGGGAGAAGAGACCAAGCCCTACCTGGCTACAACCTCCCTTCAGGTAGTTGTAGAGACCAAATCCCTCCCCAGAGCAGAGCAGGGTCAGGTTTCTCTTGCTGAATGCAGCACAATGGCCCAAGTCCTCCTTTCCTCAGCACATAAAACCTGGAAAGCAGCAGAGGGACATGGCTCCATTTTGCTGGGAGAGGACAAGCAGCAGAGAGGTTGCAGAGAGGAGGAATGTGCTGAGCAGAATGGCTTGAAAGACAAACCTTTTGTTCCAAGGGAAATTCCTAGAGCTGGGGTAAAAAAACCCCAAAACCTTAAAAAAATGAGTGATTTTTCTCTGTTTCAGAATGAAACATGGATTTCTTTTTCTTAAATATTTGCTTTCCCAGTATAGGGTGAAAAAAAAACAAAGGGGGAGGGAGGCAGTAACATAAAAATAAATAAACCCGCTGCACTAGAAGCAAAATTCGAAGTAAAATTGGGCTGGAAAGCGCAGAGTCTGGAGCTCACAGCTCAGCCAGCATTCCCACGGCTTTTGGTTTCCCTTTTGCAGAGCTGGGAGCTCAGCTCTGGATAAAACAGGGGAGCCCAAACTTTCAGGAAGCTTTGTGGTCCCTGGCTACGGGGCAACCTGCATGGCTGGGCTCTCCTGGAGTTGTATACCCTGAGAGTCCAAGCTTCCAGGCAGCCCACCAGGCGAGCTGGCAGGAAAAGCAGCTTGGAGCCTTGCCTGGGCTGTGTTGGAAGTTCACTGAACCCGAGATGTCTCCCTGAAGCATTTCAGTTCTGATGAATTGGCGTTTTCCAGTGCAAACCTGTTTTGTTGCAAAGTTCCTCACCAGCTCTCTGCCTGCACGCCGTGCAGCAGCAATTCTGTCAGCCTGCACTTGCAGGTACTGCCTCATGGGTGAGGTTGGTGTTGAGTGCTTGGCTACAAGTGGTGTGTAAAGACAACGGGAGAAGAGAGGGTCATGGTGCTGGAGCTGCTTATCTGTCCCTCTGGTGCAGGAGCATTTGTTGTTGTTTCTGTGCTGATCTTTAGCGTGAAGCCTCTTTGCTGAGGTTTTCTGTACCACTTTGGCACTCAGTCTGGAGCAGAGAAGGCTCTGAGAAGACCTAATTGTGGCTTTCCAGTGTCTGAAGGGGGCTACAGGAAAGCTGGGGAGGGACTTTTGAGGGTGTCAGGGAATTATAGGATTGGGGGGAATGGGAAAAACCTAGAAGTGGGTAGATTGAGATTGGATGTTAGGAAGAAGTTGTTCCCCATGAGAGTGGTGAGAGACTGGCACAGGTTGCCCAGGGAGGTGGTGGAAGCCTCATTCCTGGAGGTGTTTGCAGCCAGGCTGGCTGTGGCTGTGAGCAACCTGCTGTAGTGTGAGGTGTCCCTGGCCATGGCAGGGGGGTTGGAACTGGCTGATCCTTGAGGTCCCTTCCAACCCTAACGATTCTATGATTCCCTCATCCTTTAGAGACTGCCAGTTCTTGAGGATGCCTTTACCGTGAAAAATCATGCAGAACAATGGATGGGAGTTCCCAGCATGGGAAAACTCAGTGTGTGATGTGCATAAATCCAAAAGGGGTTTTTTTAAGATGTACTAGAGCGTGTAGTGTGCCAAGTGAAGAAATCAAGTAACAAGTTGGTTAAGCATCATTCAAGGAATGGGGAAAGTTGGAAAGCCCTGAAAAGTAACTCAGAGAATATTCCTTTTCTTCATCCCCAGATGGGACAGCTGCTGCATCCTTTGGCTTCACATTTCTGTAATTCTGATCCTTGTCCAAGTGAATGGGAAACTCATCCATTTGAGGAGGGGAGGGAAGGGGAGGTATAAGGCACCAAGAAACTCTCCCAAACAATTTCTGTCTGCCACGGAGACCATTTCAGACATCGCTCCCTAGCATAATCCTGTCTGTCAGAGCTTTTGTTGGTTTACAGAAAACAACTGAATTTTCTGCTTGCAAGCAAACAAAAAAGGGAGCACACTGCACAATGTGGCCAGGCTGTGACAAAATTCTCATGCCTGTAGAAGTAAATGCCCTTCCTTGTTAACTGCACAGGGCATCAGCTCTGTTATGGGCAGAAACGCTTAGCCTGCTCATCAGAGCTGGAAATTACCCTTCCACCTGAGCAATTACAGCAGAGTACAGTGTAATTAAACAACAGCCAGCTAGAGGAAAGTGCATCCTTTTGTGGCAGTTAAACTGGTAGTGAGTTGCTGGAATTAGGAAGAAGTTCTTCACAGAGAGAGTGATTTGTCACTGGAATGTGTTGCCCAGGGTGGTGGTGGAGTCACCGTCCCTGGAGATCGTCAAGAAAAGCCTGGATGAGGCACTTAGTGCCATGGTCTAGTTGATTGGCTAGGGCTGGATGATCTTGGAGGTCTCTTCCAACCTGGTTGATTCTATGATTCTATTCTATGAGATCCAGTAGCTGAAGCTGGACCCTCTGTAGTTTAAAATCTGCATATTATATGCTGAGATGAAAAGTCCTAACTTCATGTCTTTCTTGTTGGCAAACCTCAAGTTCACAGAGCAGCATGTACAGAGCAGATTCACTTAACTTTCACAGTGGACACACAAATATTCAGGAGAAAATCAGTAAGTCTTGGCTGGAGGAAAACATAAGTTGCAGAAGGCAAGTTAAGATGGAATCATCAGGCAGCCTTTTGCAACTCTGCTTGGAGTCAAGGGAGCTCATTTGGGGCAGAAATTCAATACTGCCTTAAGAACTGGAGTGGTTTTGCTAAAGAGAACTGCCTGAGAATTTGGATCTTGGTGCTTCAGGCTTTGAGAAAGTTTATATGATTCACAGGTCTGAAGAAATCTTAGTTTATAACTTAATGACAAGGTCTTTCTAAATGCCAGCACGGCAGTATTAATGTAATGTCTGCAAACCAAGCTGTGTTTTGTTTTGTTCAGCGTTGTCAGAAGCAAAAGACAGCTGGGATTTGGATTTGTCCAGCAATGATAATGGCTGCAGAAGCTTAAAAGGCAGCTGTCCCCCTTGCCACTGTGCTGGCCTCCTTAGCAATTGTAGCTTTGCACAATTTCTCAGTTGACTGGGTGTAAAGTGCCTTTGGAGGACATAGTGGCCCTCTCCATGCTGGCTTTGTTAGATCATCTGAAACTACTTTCCTGCATAGTCAGCTCAGGACAACTTTTGCTATCACTGCTACCATATAGTGGTAAGAAACACAGAGTCACAGAATTAACCAGGTTAGAAAAGACCTCCAAGATCATCCAGTCCAACCTATCACCAAGCCCTATCCAATCAACTAGTCCATGGCACTGGGTGCCTCATCCAGGCTTTTCTTGAACACCTCCAGGGACAGTGACTCCACCACCTCCCTGGGCAGCACATTCCAATGGCCAGTCTGTCTTTCTGGGCAGAATTTCTTCCTAACATCCAGCCTAAACCTCCCCTGGTACAGCTTGAGACTGTGTCTTCTTGTTCTGGTGCTGGTTGCCTGGGAGAAGAGACCAACCCTCACCTGGTTACAACTTCCCTTCATGTAGTTGTAGAGAGCAATAAGGTCTTCCCTGAGCCTCCTCTTCTCTAGGTTAAACACCCCTGGCTCCCTTGGCTGCTCCTAATAGGCTGTGCTCCAGACCTCTCCCCAGCATTGTTGCCCTTCTCTGAAAAGAAAACACAATGCAACAGACTGCAGTGACCAATAGTGGAGAATTATCTGCCTAACCTTGCTGGCTAAATCATTCCCCAAACTTTTGGGGCCATGGTGTGAACCACGGAGGCCCCAGGACAGCGTGTCCCGATAGCAAAGCACCCATTCTGTCGCCAGGATTGCTCTTGGAGCCTCACCCTGTTCCTCTGGGGTGCAAGTAGAAATTGTTACAGGAGACAATGGGATGTGCTGCTAAAGGAAAGGTTCCAGCTTTGAAGTGAGTCACTGGTATGTTAATTAGTTACATGAGGATAGGACAGGATTTGGATGATATAGTGACAAGCACTGATTTACAAGAGGAAAGGGTGGTGCTAAGCCAGCCCACACAGCAAATGTTGAGAGCTGGAGCAAAGCCCTGGTGCTGCACTGTGCAGTGATACTGTTTGGTATTCTTGGCCAGGCAGAGAGAAGAGGGTAAAATCTCCATTACCCCGTTTAAAAGCAGGTTCCTGTGTTTTATCCTGCTGCACACAAGTGCTTCATGGAAATAAATTGAAGTCAACAAAATTATTTGTGGTCTCCAGACGCAGGATCACTGCAGACATGTGAAGCAGTAGAATCATAGAATTGTTAGGGTTGGAAGGGACCTCAAGGATCATCTAGTTCCAGCCCCCCCTGCCATGGACAGCAGCATTCATCAGACATTAGAAATAACTTTAGAAGGCCATTTTGGAGTAGCAGTTAAGCAACAGTAATTCTTGGGGGTGTTTTATCCCATAGGATACCAAAATGTCTTGCCCTTATGAGGTACATATTTGCTCCTCAAAGGATGGAATTCATTTAATTTGCAATTGCCCATGTGATTGTAAATTAAATGAAGTTCAGTCTCCACCTGATCTCTAGGCCCTTGTGAGTACCACTGGAAACAGAAAGACATTCTGAAGGGAGTTTATTCCCTCTGCCGTAGACATCTGTCTTGTGACCCATAGCTGCCTGTTGGTCTCCATCAGAGAGAGAGCCCAGATGCTGGCCTTAAGCTGGACCCCTAGCTTTTAGCTGGGGACAGGCAAGATGGATTTCACCCACAAAAAGCAATTTGGGTTTTGATGGATGAGAAGTGCCCAACCTTACTGTCAAACTGATTGCAGCAGAGCACTTAAATCCCAGTCACCCATGCAGGTTAGATCTTTACCAGCATGCCTCGCTGTTGCTGACTGGTGAAGACAGCTTCAAGAGGTGGGTTGGTTGGTTAATTAATGCCTGGAGAATGAACAGCCTGCATGCAGCTCAGAATGCCTTGCACTAGTTTTAATCCCAGAGTAAAACTTGTCTTTTAACAGCTTTTGAGGCAAGGAAAAGATGTTTTCCACAAAGTCACCACTGGTGAAGTCTTGTGGAGTCCTTTGTATACCCATGACCTGTGCAATGGATGACAATAGCTGAAATTCTGGGCCCTCTGTGAAATTAGGTAGAAATTTGCTCAAGCAAATTCAAGCAGAATTTTGCAATTAGGTGTTGAAAGGCCTTGGCTTCAGATTTTTGAGGACATTCCCTTTCATTAGCAAGGAGGAGCAACAATAGACAGGTGTGATTTTATTGTAATTGACGTGGCCAGCAGGTCAAAGAGAGGTGATTCTTCCTCTTTATTCTGCTCTTGTGAGCTCCCACCTTGAATACTGTGTCCAGTTCTGGTGTCCCCAGAATAAGAAGGACACAGAGCTACTGGAGCAAGTCCAGAGGAGGTCACAAAGATGATCCAAGGACTCGAGCAGCTCTGGTATGAGGATAGGCTGAGGGAACTGGGGGTGTTCAGCCTGGAGAAGACTCCAGGGGGATCTCAGAGCTGCCTTAAGGGATCCTGCAGGAAGGCTGCAGAGGGACTATTCATCAGGATGTCTAGAGACAGAACAAGGGGGAATGGTTTTAAGCTGAGGGAGGGTAAGGTTAGATTGGATTTTAGGAAGGAACTCTGCAGTAGGAGGGTGGTGAGACTCTATAATAGGTTGCCCAGGGAGGCTGTGTCTGCCTCTTCCCTGGGGGTGTTCAAAGCCAGGTTGCATGAGTCTAGTTGGGAGGTGTCCCTGCCCATGGCAGGGTGGTTGGAGCAGATGATCTCTGAGGTCCCTTCCTACCTAAGTCATGATTCTATGACTGTGATTTAAGAAGTACCAAACTTGCCAGAGTGAGTTAAACAGAAATCTAACATTATCAGAAGGAAGCCAGAGCCTTTGATTTAGGTTCCTATGAACACTTTTCATAAACATGCAGTGCAGCTTGCTATCCTAAATTTCTTCTTCTTTTTTTGCTTGTTTGTTTGTTTTGTGTGTGCATCTCTTTGTCAGGCTTGGAAATCTCATGGGATGGAGACAGCTTCGTGGAAGTCATGGCTGCACCACACCTGAAAGGCAAACTCTGTGGTCTGTGTGGCAATTACAATGGGCACAAGCGAGATGACCTGATTGGAGGGGATGGGAATTTTAAGTTTGATGTGGATGACTTTGCTGAGTCCTGGCGTGTGGAGTCCAATGAATTCTGCAGCCGGCCGCAGAGGAAACCTGTGCCCGAGCTCTGTCACGGCACGGTCAGGGTGAAACTCCGAGCCCACCGGGAGTGCCAGAAGCTCAAAGGGTGGGAGTTTCAGAGCTGTCATTCAACGGTGGATTATACTACATTTTACAGGTAAGTGTGGCTTTGCTGTAGAGGGAGAGAGTAACTTGCTGTGTGAGGAGGAAACCCACACAGTTGGCCCGGTTTCAGCAGTGCTTCAGCACATACCTTGACCTGTTTTTGCTGAGAATTACTATACAGGCTTAAGGTTACACGGTCATAGAATCATAGAACTGTTTGGGCTGGAAAAGACCTCTGAGATCGAGTCCAACCAGCAAGACCTGTGATCCAGGTTAGAAAGGACTTCTGAGATCACCAGATGCATTTCTGAGTCAGGAATCAGAAGACTGTCCTGATCTAATATGAGGAGAAACTGGGGGAGCTGGGGTTGCTTAGCCTGGAGAAGAGGAGGCTCAGGGGAGACCTTCTTGTTCCCTACAACTACCTGAAGGGAGGTTGTAGCCAGGTGGGGGTTGGTCTCTTCTCCCAGGTAACCAGCACCAGCACAAGAGAACACAGTCTCAAGCTGCACATGGGGAGGTTTAGGCTCGAGGTGAGGAGTTCTTCCCAGAAAGAGTAATTGGCTATTGGAATGTGCTTCCCAGAGAGGTGGTGGAGTCCCCATCCCTGGAGGTGTTTAAGAAGAGCCTGGATGAGGCACTTGGTGCCATGGTTTAGTTGATTAGATGGTGTTGGGTGATAGGTTGGACCTGATGATCTTGAAGGTCATTTCCAACCTGGTTATTTCTATTCTGTTTTATTCTAATGAAGATCTGAGCAGCCCTAAGTGAGAAAGGCAGACAGGATTGTGGCCAGCTACAGAAAAAGTACTTTTGGAGACTGAGGAGAGAGGGAAAAGGGACTTCAAAATATTTTGGTAAATGCTTTCTGATTTCAAAGTCAGTTGTGAAGCTGAGGCTGCCTTGAACTGCTGTTGCTCATGGTCCAGAGAAAGGCGTCTTCCCAGAAGCATTTTGCCAAGTCCTTTATTGAAGCAGGGCTATTAAATATTACTGGATGGCGTAGTTTGTGGGTTGGCAGTTTGAAAGGAGAGAGTTAACAGCTCAGTGCATGCTCACTCTGCCCTGGGAGCAGAGGAAGGCAGATGAAGAGCTAGAAGCCTTGTCTGAGCGACTTAAATTTAAGAGTTTGGGTTTTTTTTTCCTATAACTTTAAAATGCTTCCAGTCAAAACCACAGAGACATCATTTCTGTTCTTTAATTGGCATGAGTTTATTTTCCCCTCAGTCAGTAAATAAAATGGCTTTTTCTTTTGATTGCCTGACATAAAAGATAAAAGCAAGCCGAGTCACGGGTGCAGGATGGCGGGGATGGAGCTGCCTGATCTCTGCGCTCCCAGCTTTCCCCACTTGTGCACATCTGCAGAACTATTGCAGCTTCTTAGGGAAAGCTTTCTAAAAGAACTCCATTTCCCTTCTGAATTGATTTGTTTCCTTTTCTTTTGCAATGAGACAGACTTTTATCTACCCCAGCAGAATACGTCTGGGACCAGGAAACGCTGGGAGAAGACACCCGGCTTGGCTTGCAGGCTGTGTGGTTTCTGCATTGGAGTTTGTTGTAGTGTGTCCCTGTGCGAGGAGCCTGGCAGGGAGAGAAGATTATTTCGTGTGCAGGTTGCAATGCTTTATCTTTTCCTGTGGCTGGAAGCACAGCAGAGAGCACTAGGGAGGCTAACATACACACACACAGAGGGTCTGTTGAATGCATTTCAGCAGCATTCCCATCTCACTTCCATCGGTTTCTAAAGGTGAGTGATGACAATGCAAATGGAAAACAGGCGCAGAGAGATTTGTTTCATTTCGCAGTGGATCTTTTGTCCCTTTTCTAAAGTAGCTCATGATTAATTTAGTGCAATACACTTCCTGACACCACAGCAGAAAATGATTTATATTTTGGCTACAGCAGCCAGAGGGGGGGAAAAAAAATCCCCGACCGACTCTTTACATGCTTGCACACAACAATTACTGTAGAGTATTTCTGTTCCTTTGAAATATCTTCTATTTGTGCTGGAAAGACAATGAAATCAAGCAAGCAATTAATTTTCTTGTGTCCTTTTTTTTTTTTTTTTTAGAAAAGCCTCTTTCTCCTTAAGGAAACTTTATGCTGTAGAGCCCATCCTATTCTGTCAGGAGTAGCTGTTCGTGTGCTTCCACGTAGATGTTGCCAGCTGGTAGAATGTTCAGCTCTCAAGGGAGCAATCAAAGATAAAATAGAAATTAAACTTCAATAATGGCATTTAGTAGAATGCCACCTCTGCTTAGAGCCTGACAAAATTGCAGAAGCAATTTATTCAGTGATCATGGCCAGTTTTCATGCTGGGAAAGTCCTGCAAGGAGATAGTGATTACGGGACAGGACTTCTGGGAATGTTTCTACCCTAAATCTTTGCATATATAAATCTCTGTGGTGGCCAGTCACTAGTGGTGTGCCCCAAGGATCAGTGCTGGGTCCTGTGCTCTTTAACATCTTTATTGATGATCTGGATGAGGGCATTGAGTCCATCATCAGTAAATTTGCTGATGACACCAAGCTGGGGGCAGGAGTTGATCTGCTGGAGGGCAGAGAGGCTCTGCAGAGGGACCTCGACAAGCTGGACAGATGGGCAGAGTCCAAGGGCATGAGATTGAACACATCCAAGTGCCAGGTTCTGCACATTGGCCACAACAACCCCATGCAGTGCTACAGGCTGGGGTCAGAGTGTCTGGAGAGCGGCCAGGCAGAGAGGGACCTGGGGGTACTGGTCGATGGTAGGCTGAACATGAGCCAGCAGTGTGCCCAGGCATCCAGGAGGGCCAATGGCATCCTGGCCTGCATCAGGAACAATGTGGCCAGCAGGAGCAGGGAGGTCATTCTGCCCCTGTACACTGCACTGGTTAGGCCACACCTCGAGTCCTGTGTCCAGTTCTGGGCCCCTCAGTTTAGGAAGGAGGTTGACTTGCTGGAAGGTGTCCAGAGAAGGGCAATGAAGTTGGTGAGGGGTTTGGAACACAGCCCTGTGAGGAAAGACTGAGAGAGCTGGGGTTGCTTAGCCTGGAGAGGAGGAGACTCAGGGGTGACCTTATTGCTCTTTAAAACTACCTGAAGGGAGGTTGTAGACAGGTGGATGTTGGTCTCTTCTCCCCGGCAGCTAGTACCAGAACAAGAGGACACAGTCTCAGGCTGTGCCAGGGGAGGTTTAGGCTGGAGGTTAGGAAGAAGTTATACACAGAGAGAGTGATTGCCCATTGGAATGGGCTGCCTGGGGAGGTGGTGGAGTCACCATCATTGGAGGTGTTCAGGAGGAGACTTGATGGGGTGCTTGGTGCCATGGTTTAGTTGTTTAGGTGGGTTGGATTGGTTGATGGGTTGGACGCGATGATCTTGAAGGTCTCTTCCAACCTGGTTTATTATTATTATTATATATGTAAATATAAATAGGATATAAATGTAAATAAGATATAAATATAAACATAAACACAAATATGAATAAGATAAAAATATAACAATAAATATAAATATACCTATGGTGGAATGGTTTCAAGCTGAAGAAGAGGAAATTTAGAGTGGATCTAACCTGATGTTTCTAACCTAAATCTTTGCATATGTAAATCTCTGTGTGTCTATAAATATAAATGTAAACATAAATACTATACACATTTAAATACTATAAAAATATAGCTATAACTATAAATAATATAAAAATATGACTCTAACTATAAATATACACATGGTGGAATGGTTTCAAGCTGAAGAAGAGGAAGTTTAGAGTGGATCTAACCTGCTGTTTGTAACCTAAGTCTTTGCATTTATAAATCTGTGTGTGTCTATAAATATAAATGCAAATATAAATGATATAAAACTATAACTATACCTATGTGGGAATGGTTTGAAGCTGAAGAAGAGGAAGTTTAGAGTGGATCTTAGGAAGAAGCTCTTCAGTGGGAGGGTGGTGAGACTCTGGAATGGGCTGCCCAGGGAGGCTGTGGCTGCCTCTTCCCTGGGGGTGTTGAAGGTCAAGCTGGATGAGGCCTTGAGCGGCAGAGTCTAGTTGGGAGGTGTCCCTGCCCATGGTGGGGAGGTTGGAGTGGATGAGCTCTGAGGCCCCTTCCAACCTGAGCCATTCTACCATCCTATGAAGAAGCAGAGATTTAGCTGCATGGTTGTGGGGTGAAGAACAGCTAACTCCTAAGCTGGACCCTGACAGATCTGTGACATGTTACCCTTGACCCTTTTCTTGATGGTGTGACTTTGCTGCCTTGCTGTTTCTCTGCTAAGCTCATGGTAGAAAAAGTACAATGTAAGTGCATAAGGAAAGATTTAGAAATACTCCAGGCTGGCAGACTAACAGCTTTAGCATCTAATTTTATACTCCTCTTTTAATTCTTTGTTTTATAATTAGACACAGTTTATGGGGTTTTAATTGTGCTTTGTTTTGGTTAGTTCTGTGTTGGTATTTTGGTTTCTTCAATGCATTGCTCATTGTTCAGTACTTATGAGTAACACCCTAAAAATATCCCTTAAGGTTGAACTTTATGAGGGCAAGCTCATTAAAGAGGGGAATTATTTTGAATTTCTGTGAGATTTTGGCAAAGTCTGGGTGAAAAAGAGATTAGCAGTGACAATCATCACTGTTGCCCCTTGTCTGTTTTGATATTTTAATATGGCTAAGCATTCCAGGTTAGTCCTTCCCAGAAGGAAAAAAGAGAAAAAGTTACCAAGGTTACTCAGTAGCAGGTTTTTAGAGGTGTTATTTAGACCATGCATGTAGTAAATGAGTCACCATCACTGGAGGTGTTTAGGAAGAGACTGGATGGGGTGCTTGGTGCCATGGTTTAGTTGATTAGATTGTGTTGGGTGATAGGCTGGACTTGATCATCTCAAAGGTCTTTTCCAACCTGGTTAATTCTATTCTATTCTAAAGCTTACAGTGGGACCCTGGAAGCTGCTATTGAGTACAAGCAGCACTTAAAATAGGTTACAAGCAGCAGTAAAAATAGGTGATATAATCTGAATTTCTCATGCTGCTGTTAGCAGAAAAAGCTCTATTGCATTATCAAGTAATATTGTGGTACTATTGTCCTGAGTTAACACAGCCCACTCTCACAAGCCCTCCTCTCTCCCCACACAATAAGGAAGGAAAATAACACAAAAAGAAACCTTACAGCTGCCTTCCAATAGCTGAAGGGATCCTACAGGAAGGCTGCAGAGGGACTTTTCATAAGGGTGTCTAGAGACAGGACAAGAGGGAATGGTTTTGTGCTTGTCTGAGGCCAGACAGATCCTCTCTTGCCCCTGAAAGGGCTAAAAGAATGACACTCACACAAATGGATTGCAAAAGTGATGGAAAGTTTAAATGGAAAAGCAGTTAGTGTTCTACAGAGGCTACAAAGCTTAAGAAGCTGAGAGAGAGTATGTTCAGGTTGGATCTTAAGAAGTTCTTCAGTAGGAGGGTGGTGAGGCTCTGGAACAGGCTGCCCAGGGAGGTTGTGGCTGCCCCCTGCCTGGGTGTGTTGAAGGCCAGGTTGGATGAGGGCTTAAACAGCTGAGTCTAGTTGAGAGGTGTCCCTGCCCATGGTGGGCAGGTTGGAGTAGATGATCTCTGAGGTCCCTTCCACCCTGAGCCATCCTATGATTATTGTTGTGCTTTTAACAGCCAACAGCAGAGCAAATAATGAATTCCTCTTTTCCTCTTTTGCAATTGCCCTGCAAGGTGCTTTTTTTCCTCAAATACTCAAATTCAATGATATTTGGCCTTTATGGCAAACAGTAATTAACATAGTAATGGCCTCTTTTGTTTGAATCTGTTAGTCAGATACACTCAGGAATTGCTAATCTACTGCAGCTCTTGTCTTAAAGGTTCCTCCTAGTGAATGTGCAGACATTACTCCATCTTAGCCCTTGGTTAAGCAGCTAATGAGTTTCTATTTCAGTTAACCAATTAACTTGGTGCAGGTAACTGCTGCAGTCTTGAAGCTTTTCTAGAAATATCCTCTTAACCAGAGGAAAAAACTATTGTTAAGAGTTAGAGCATAGCTTGCAATGTAAAATGTAGTCCACCAGCTCCCTGTTAAGTTTGGTAGCTATGCCATAAGTGGCAGCAGAGAGCGTGTGAGCTGTAGCATCACTAATTTAATTAGGAGCTCTGTTTAAGATGAGGACCAAGGGTTTGTGGCTTTGAAGCACAAAGTTGGAAGGTTAGTTTTGGTTTTTTCCCCCTGTTAACAATGCTGCCTGACAGCTGTAAAATTCATGTGGCTATGCCCCTATGTTCACTCAGCACGCCAGTGCAGAAGAAATGCAGGCTGCAGAATGACTTCAGAAAAGCCTGTTGCAAGTGTTAAAGGGGTGGGTGGTACTGGGAGCTCTGGAGGCTTCTGCTGGCTGCCAAGGGTGTGTATTGCAAATTTCTCCCCACAAGGTTGTCTGTTCCTGGCCGTGCCATATGGGCATAGCAGTTGCCTGTGCTGTTCCAGCTGGAGCTGAGTTGCTCCAGGGCTCATGCACAGTGTAACTGAAGGGCATCTGTAAAGCGCTGGCTGCTCACGAGGATGACTCCTCTCCAGGCTCCTGCTTCGGCCTCCACTGACCCCTGAGCACAGCTGGCCTGTCCCACCCCTTCAAGACAAGCCAGATGTTGAGAAAAGGACTGATGGCATGAAGCTGTGGCAGGCATCCCTGGCACGGAGCAGAGGTTGTTGCTCCCACTCACCCTTGTGCTAAGGTAGGGGTTTTCCTGTGCCTGTCAGACCGCCTGCCTGAAGCTGGCCCTGAGTCTGAGGACTAGCAGCAGTGTAACCACAACAGAGAGGAGCTCAGGATGAAGCAATTTACTCAGTTTCTTGGGCAAATTGTCAGTGAGCAGCTGTACAACCCAGGGAGCTTCTGGTTAGAAAGGAATGTGAAAATATTTGAAATAATACTTGTGCTTTTTGAAGCAAGACTGCAGCAGGACTCGAGTTTCCTGTCAGCTAGATGCCTTGCTTTCCACTCTGCTCTGGTTAGCATCTTTGAGTCTTCCATCCATTTGAAATTACCACTGGAGCCTTAGTTGCTTGCATTAAGTGCTTATGCATTCAGGCTTTTGGTACAGAGTGACTCTACTTTATATCATTCTACTCAGGCAAGAGGATCCTTTGCAGCTCTGCTTTGGAGAAAGGACTAAACCTTAAAGCATAGGCACTGGGAGAGGTGCTGTTCCCAGCCCTTCCAAGAGCACCGGTGCTTAGGAACACATTCTCCAGGCCTGTTTGGCTGGGCTGCCTGGTGCCTAAAAGAGATTTGCTTTTGGACCACAACAGAGAGTCACAGAATGGTTTGGGTTGGAAGGGACCTCCAAAGGTCATCTGGTCGAACCACTCTGCAGTGTGCAGGGACATCCTCCACTAGATCAGGTTGATCAGAGCTTTGTGGAGCCTGACCTTGAATATCTCCAGGGATGGGGCCTCAACTGCCTCCTTGGGCAACCTGTTCCAGTGTTCCACCACCCCTGTGGTAAAGAACATTCTCCTAACACCCAATATAAATCTCATTGCAAACCACTGCCCCTCATCCTATCCCTAAAGGCCTTTGCAAACAGTACCTCTGCAGCCTTCTTGTAGGTCCCCTTCAGGTACTGAAAGGCCACAATAAGGTCTCCCTGGAGCCTTCTCTTCTCCAGGCTGAGCACCCCTAGCTCTCTCAGCCTGTCCTCATAGGAGAGGTGACCTCAGTATCCAAAGCACTATCAGCAACTGTCAAACTTTGCTCCCCATATGCCAGTGATAAGGAATACTGCCAAAATGCCCCCTGTGTATACATCTATAGATCACCACTATTTTAAGCCCCCTCCTCCAAGGATTTTTCATCTGATGTAGCCAAGACTTGGTGCAAACTGCCAGAAAAACGCAGTTCAGATGTGAGGATTAGAAGTTTGGATCTGGACAAGTAGGTTGAGTGGTCAGAGAATAGCTCAGCTCAATTATCTGCAGATCCTGATTCCTCTGCACCTTTCCTCACAGCCTGGTGCAGTGTTTTTCGTGTAACCAAGCCCCATCCACTTGTGTCTGTTTAGAAAAGTACCTCAGGAATTTGGGGCTAGGAAACATTCTTTGCTTTGTATCAGTGGTTATTACAGCTGTAAAACATTGAAGCAGCGCCAGAGGATTCACAGATGGCTCCTTTCCTGTCGAGGTATTGGGAATGGGGGGGGGCCATGAGGGTGGAGAGGGCTCCAAAATCTGACAAGCCCATGGTGTTGGACAGACACCACTCACCTGGAACTGTCTGTGGCTTGCTTCCAGCCAAGAAGTGCATGCTTCCCACTGCCCCTCTTTGTGCTTCCCTATATGGAAAGCTAATGATTTCTCTTTTTTTGGTGGTGTTTTGGGGTTTTTATAGCAAGGAAAGATTGTTTTAATAGGAAAGCCAGATGAAGCAGCATAGCACTCTGTGATTAGAACCCAGAGAAGTTTCCCTTCCTTCAAAGGGTGGCATGTATGGAATGTGTTTGTTTTGCTTAACTAATTACACGATCTCAGCCCTGCCTGATGCTGCCCTTTTACGTTGGAGGAGATGTCATTTCCTACTGGCTGTAAGTGCAGTGTGAGGCTTCTCATCTTTCTTTTCCAGGAAAAAAAAACAACTCCATTTGTGATTATCAGGCAGGCAGGTATCTAGAGACTTATGGCAGAAACCTGCTTCTGCCTAGTAAAACTTCATTTCTTTCTAGTTTATTACCTGGCTCAATGAAATTCAAGTCAGGTGTTTCATAACCAAATGCTGTCTTCCTTATTGCCCAGTGTCTGACAGATGTGAGACTCTGCATGTGAAAATGTAAGATCAGCCTGACTGAGACAAAAGTGATCCTGAAGGATGGTAAGGGGAGGGAGGAGAGGGGGATGCAGCAAAAAAGCAGGATACCATAATGCCCTTACATTTGTCTATAGGGACTGCATTCTGAGAACTAGTTGTTCCTGGGTCACCTTTAACAGAGATTTGATATGGTGGTGGTGTTAATAAAGATATTGAACAGGATGGGGCCCAGCACTGATCCCTGGGGGACACCACTAGTGGGTGGCTGCCAGCTGAATGCAGCATCATTCACCACCACTCTCTGGGCTCTGCCCTCCAGCCAGTTCCTAACCCAGTGCAGAGTGCTGCTGTCCAAGCCACAGGCTGACAGCTTGGCCAGGAGTTTACACTAGATACAGATATAAGGAGGAAACTTTTTACAGTGAAGGTAATGAAACAGTGGCTCAGGTTACCCAGGGAGGTGGTAGGAGCCACATTCCTGGAAATCTTCGGGTCCTGGATCACAGATGACTTCACGTTGGATGGGGCTCTGAGCAGCCTGATCTACTTGAAGGTGTCTCTGCTCACTGCAGGGGGGGTGGACTAGCTGACCTTTAAAGGTCCTTGTAACTCAAAGCATTCTATAATTCTATGAAATATTTTTAATTAAAGCTGCAATCTGAAGGTGCCACTGTTTCATGGGAAGCATGAGTGTGCCCTGGAACCATCATGGCAAAACATGAGCACATCCCTGTTGCATCCACTAACAAACGTTCTTGGAAAGGGTCCTTTCACATCCTGGCGGCCCCCCCTGATGTTTCAGTAATATAATACCCTGCATATTATTTTTTTCTTTCAAAAGAAGAGGAGAGCAGGTGTGGGGAGGAACTGCTGGAAAAGCAGAGTGGTAGCCTCCCTTGTGGAAACCTTCTAAAAGATGCCTCTTGCTATTTGGTGCAACTTGATCCACTGCCAAAGGAAAAATGCTTGCTACACTGAAGTATTCTTTTTAGCTGAGAAAAAAAACCCTAAGCCAAACTCTTTTGGTTTTTTGAGAGATGCTATCAGAAAGGTTGTCAGCAGGTTACAAGCCCTGTGAGGAGAGGCTGAGGGAGCTGGGGTTGTTTAATCTGCAGAAGAGGAGGTTCAGGGGAGACCTTATTGCTGTCTACAGCTACCTGAAGGGAGGTTGTAGCCATGTGGGGGTTGGTCTCTTCTCCCAGGCACCCAGCACCAGAACAAGAGGACACAGTCTCAAGCTGTGGCAGGGGAGGTTTAGGCTGGATGTTAGGAAGAAGTTCTTCCCAGAGAGAGAGATTGGCCATTGGAATGTGCTGCCCAGAGAGGTGGTGGAGTCACCGTCCCTGGAGGTGTTCAAGAAAAGCCTGGATGAGGCACCCAGTGCCATGGACTAGTTGATTGGATAGGGCTTGGTGATAGGTTGGACTGGATGATCTTGGAGGTCTCTTCCAACCTGGTGCATTCTGTGATCATCAGAGAAAACCACCCTATGTCTCCATCAGGTACCACAGGATTTTAACTACAGCTGCTACAGAATCCAAGCCCTGCGTTCGATCTCCTTTTAATTGACCTCTAAGGCATGTTCACAGCAGAGCTTTCCTTGCTGGTCTGTTTTAATTTCATTTCACCTTCTTTTTTTGTTTTAATGTCTCAAGCTTTATTGCAGTATTGATTTTAAATAGAAGCCAGAGATGCTTAGCTGATGGTATTATGCCTATTTCCTTGGATAAATAATTCATGAAAGCAACCCATCACATCTCCTATTCTGCCTTGGGCAGAGGCTAGTAAGTGTTGCAAGGAAGAGGAAACCCACCCACCCTGGAGCTGGCCGGCTGTGCCCTGTCCTGTACGGTGGAGAAATCCCTGTCAGGCCCCTGAGATGATCAGTTTACATTTCATAGCATGAAATTTTAATTGCCTCTCCTTTAATGTGCATAACTTGCAAAGCCACTATATTTCAGCTCCTATTTTAAGCCTGCCTGCAGAATCTCCTGGCTAATTAGACACACAGCAAAGACGAAGGAGGGTGTTTATAAGCAGGCAAAGGAGATGAACTGGTGGGAAAGGTTTGAAAAACAAGCTTCACCTAATCCTCCTGTTATTCTTATGAGTTCATGTATGCTTCTGGCAGGATAACCAGACAAAGCAGGACGTGAGCTGTGACCAGGACCAAAAAATCTTTTCTCTAGAAAGTTTTGCTTTAGGAAGGTTTTGACTGCTTGGAGCAACTCATGGAGCCTGCCCTTGCTGTTGCTTGGAGAGGTATCTTGTGTGCAAGAGGTCCATTCTGAAGACTTCATGTGGGTTAGATTGGACTGAAAACTTTCTTGTGAGTGTTTTGAATAGCTGCAGGTTTTTGCTTCTGGTTTCTTTCCTAAATCTCCCAGGGAAACCTAGAGTCAGAGAATTGTCAGGGTTGGAAGGGACCTCAAGGATCAGCCAGTTCCAACCCCCCTGCCATGGCCAGGGACACCTCACACTACAGCAGGTTGCTCACAGCCACATCCAGCCTGGCTGCAAAAACCTCCAGGGATGAGGCTTCCACCACCCCCCTGGGCCAGTGTCTCACCACCCTCATGGGGAAGAACTTCTTCCTAACATCCAATCTGAATCTACCCATTGCTAGTTTTGCTCCATTCCCCCCAGTCCTATCACTCCCTGACACCCTCAAAAGTCCTTCCCCAGCTTTCTTGTAGCCCCCTTCAGATACTGGAAGGCCACAGTTAGGTCTCCTTGGAGCCTTCTCTACTCCAGAATGAATAGCCCCAACTCCCTTAGTCTGTCCTTGTACTATCTGGAGTATTCCCAATCTTTGAGGTCTCCAGGGACCTTTACATTCTGTCAGCTTTTTAGTAGCTGTCTGTGGCATAATGCAGCACTCTGGGGGAAAGGCAAAACTGCTCTATTCCTGTCTGTTCCTGTAAGAGCTCACTGTAGTGATAGGCATGTGAGGGTCTCATGCTCCACACCTGCTCCCTCAAGTGTGCAAAGTGTTAGTGTGTAAAGCAATTAGCTTCTGTTAATTATTCAAGCGTCATTTTTCCTTCAGTCTTCAGAGTTCATGAAGGAATCAGCACCTCACCTCACTGGTGATTCATGCAGCCTTGCAAACAAGAGCAGCACAAGATAGGAGCACAGCCCTGTGAGGAGAGGCTGCGGGAGCTGGGGTTGCTTAGCCTGGAGAAGAGGAGGCTCAGGGGAGACCTCCTTGCTCTCTACAACTACCTGAAGGGAGACTGTAGGCAGGTAGGGGTTAATCTCTTCTCCCAGGCAACCAGCACCAGAACAAGAGGACACAGTCTCAATCTGTGCCAGGGGAGGTTTAGGCTGGATGTCAGGAAGAAATTCTTTCCAGCAAGAGAGACTGGCCATTGGAATGTGCTGCCCAGGGAGGTGGTGGAGTCCCCATCCCTGGAGGTGTTTAAAAAGAGCCTGGATGAGGCATTTGGTGCCATGGTTTAGTTGATGAGATGGTGTTGGGTGATAGGTTAGACTTGATGATCTCAAAGGTCTTTTCCAACCTGGTTAATTCTGTCTTCTGTATATTTCCTGAGGCCTCTTACTGCTGCCATACAACCTGCAAAATATTCAGTCCCTGGACTGCTGAGCTCACATTACCCAGGGAGGTAGTTTAGGTCTCATCCCTGGAGATATTCAAGGTGAGGCTCTGTGCAACCTGATCTAGTTGAGGATGCCCCTGCTGACTGCAGAGGGGGTTGGACTGGATGACCTTTGGAGGTCCCTTCCAGCCCAGAAGATTCCATGATTCTAAGATCTAGAGCAGATTGCCCAGCTTGGTGAGAGGCAGGTGCAGCCCTTGTTTAACTGGAAGCACACAGTGTGGCAGGGTCAGTGCTGATGAGGGCTTGCTGCAAAACCTTGTGACCCTCACCCAGAGCAAATCTTGACACCTGAGGATTGTTGTACCCTAGGGCATCACAACCCCAGGGCAAAGAGCAGACTTGTGGGAGGCAAGGCAAGCGTGGGTGGAGGTACTTGTGCTTAGACAGGAATATGTATTTGTCCACCTCAAATATTTGCCATCACAGTGCCTAATCTTGGGTAAGGTATGTGGCACAGGCTGGATGCATGAGTGTGTGTGTCAGGTTCACCCACCCTTTAACCTGTTGAGATGCCACTTAGAAACACACATGTGTGGTTCTGCTCTCGTAGTTAACTCTGGTGGACTCAGCAGAGCAGGCACAGACTCATGGCCAAGTCTGGGGAAGCCTCAAGACTGGAGATTGCCAGTGCCATCCTGGAGCAGAGGTAGAATTAAAGTGACACTGGATGTAAAGCACAGCACAAAGAGTCCCTTCCTCACCCAAAGGGGAGTGGCAGTGTTAAATTTTCAGCCAAATGGAAGGCTCTGTGTGTGTGTGAGAGCAGGTGCTGTGATTTCACCTCATCATCATGATATGCAGAGGATGAGAGCATTCAAGTCTCTCCCTGCCTCCTCCACTTAAGCCAGTTGAAATTAAAATTGGTGGGGAATGTGCTAGGAATACTGAAGGGAGTTGGAGCCATATGTTTTCTTGCATTCCTGGGTACTCCTACAACCAACATTCTGTTTATATAATATTCCTGAAACATAAAAGCTAAAATAAATCCAGCATGTGAAAATTAATAACAAGTAATTTCTCTTGTGATCAGTCCAGAGGAAGCTGTTGTAAGTGTTAAGGTATTCAGACAGCTGATTTTTGTACATCAGCTCTCAAGTGAGGTATGTAGTTTACAGAGGGGGAGTGCTTAAGGTTATGCAGTCGATGGGCCCGTGAAGTAGGAGGCTGTTGAGGATGGTGGATACCATGGCAGCAAGCAAAAAAGTTTACCAAGTTCATTTCCTAAGTGCTCCTTCTTAGCACTTTACATTTTCAAATTGCAGTGTAAACATTTAATTCTTCCCTGCACCCTGGTTTAAACTTGTTGAAATGAAGAAAGAGCTCTTTGCTGCGCAGGAAGCCAAGGGCGGATTTGAGATTAAAATGTGAAAGTGCCTGGTTCCTGGCTGCGAGCTCAAGCCCTTCTGCTGGGGTTTGAGAGGTTTCCCATGCACAAGCAGTGCATTGTCTTTTTCCTTGTCAAAGCACAAATTCTTCTCAAACTTTCAGAAGAGAGCATTGTTAGTCCTTTAAAGAAGGTGCTAAATCTGCTTGGCTCCTGTCAGGCCCGGTTTTGATGACAAGCTCATTAATATTCCAGGCAGCAATGTGTTTTTGGCAGGTAAGAACTTTCAAACCCGTCACAGACTTGCTTTTGGAGCAGCAGCATTCAACATGCAGAAAAATCCCATGTTCCTTTTTCAGATGCCAGGGCTTTGCCTGAGGTTTGGAAGTACAGTTTCATTGTTCTGTTCATGGAATCACAGAAACATTCAGTTTGGAAGAGACCCTCAACACCACCAAGTCCAACCCAGAACCCTCATCTACAAGGGTCATCCCTAAACCATAGCCCCAAGCACCACATCAAAACCACCTTTAAACACATTCAGGCTTGGGGACTCCACCACCTCCCTGGGCAGCACATCCATCCCTCTGTCTCCAGGATTATTCGCTGGTGTGCTGATTTTTCAGCCTACTGTTCATGAAAAAAATCTTTCTGTACTCTCTGGGGAGCTATTTTTCATAGTGCCAAGGTGATGACTTGGATCACAGCTGTCAAGGTGATAACTTAGATCACAGCTGTCCTCAAAGGGTGACATAAATTCTCAATGATTTCAACATTTGGTGTGGGCACAGAAAGGTTTTTTCACAAGGGCTTATAGGCTGCATGGATGATAGTAGGCTGAACATGAGCCAGCAGTGTGCCCAGGTGGTGAAGAAGGCTAATGGCATCCTGGACTGTATCAGGAATAGTGTGGCCAGCAGGAGCAGGAAATTCATTGTGCCCTGTACTCAGAACTGGTTAGGCCACACCTTGAGTCCTCTGTCCAGTTCTGGGCCTCTCAGTTTAGGAAAGATGTTGAGTTGCTGGAAGGTGTCCAGAGAAGGGCAGCAAAGCTGGGGAGGGGTTTGGAGCACAGCCCTGTGAGGAGAGGCTGAGGGAGCTGGGGTTGTTTAGCCTGGAGCAGAGGAGGCTCAAGGGAGACCTTCTTGCTCTCTCCAACTCTTTGAAGGGAGGTTGTAGCCTGGTGGGGGTTGGTGTCTTCTCCCAGGCAACCAGCAGCAGAACAAGAGGACGCAGTCTCAAGCTGTGCTGGGGAGGTTTAAGCTGGATGTTAGGAAGAAATTCTTCCCAGAAAGAGTTATTTGCCATTGGAATGTGCTGCCCAGGGAGGTGGTGGAGTCACCATCACTGGAAGTGTTTAAGAAGAGCCTGGATGAGGCACTTGGTGCCGTGGTTTAGTTGATTAGATGGTGTTGGGTGATAGGTTGGACTCGATGATCTTGAAGGTCTTTTCCATCCTGGTTAATTCCATTCCATTCCATTCCATTCCATTCCATTCCATTCCATTCCATTCCATTCCATTCCATTCCATTCCATTCCATTCCATTCCATTCCATTCCATTCCTGAGGAAGCCATTTGTTGGCCTTGTTTCCAAAAACAAAGATGGGTTACTGACAATAAGGAGAAGGATCACCGAGGTATGAATTGAAAGGGTTGAAAATTGCTCGCTGTCCCCACAGAGTGGCTATTTTGCCTGCCTTTGAGGTTGTTATCCTGCCCTCAGATTCTACACATGAATTAAGCTGTGTGTTGTCAGCATCAGAAATCTGCAGTTCCCACTGTTTGGATCACGATTCCTCTTGCTGCAGAAGGCCAAAACCTTCGCTGCAGCCCTTAGCAGTGAAGGTCTGATTTCAAAACTCCCCACTTAAACTGAAACACAGAACACAGTCTCTTCAGCTCATTAGTAAGGGGCATTTGGTTCATTCTTCAGTTATCCTTTAACTCACCTGTACTGATCTCTGCTTAGTTTGATCACTAGACAGTTGTTTCAAACTGTTGTCCATCCATTCCCTGCAGATGAAGAACACAATCAGTAGGCACCTGTCAGATGTGTACCCTGCATGGCTGGGGAGGTCACACAAAACATAGAATTAACCAGGTTGAAAGAGACCTTCGAGATCATCAAGTCCAACCTATCACCCAACACCATCTAATCAACTAAACCATGGCACTGAGTGGCAGAGAGGCACAAAGAGAGGACTCTTCCAGCAGGATGATCTCTCATGAGCCCCTGCTTTCTCCCAGGACTTCTAGCCTGCTGCCTGACTTGACATAATCTATTCCATAGTCACAGCTTGTGTTATGGGGTAGCCAGGCGATATTCCTGGCCAGGATTTCCATCTGGTTTCTGAGATGAGGAATTCACACTGCATGGTTCTCTTTATCAGCTGCATGCAAACTGTGCAGGCTGTCTCGTAGCCCCCAGAACTTCCTTCACCTGCCTCTTTTATTGCTTTGTCTCTCAGTGCTGTTTGTATTTCTTTCCAAATGATAAAGTGCTTGCCCAGGGATGCTTTTCAGTTGTGGAACACCGCAGAGATCTGTGTCAACATTCCCCATCCATGGAAATTACAGTTTTATACGGGCAGAGGAAATTTAACTGTGGCACTGGAAAGAACAACTCCTGCGACATAAAATGTTGCTATTTATCATCTTCATTGTCCTTGCAGCAGAGGCAGACACTGGGTTCAAAGTCATGCCAGGGCTAAAGATCCTGTGTACACGCCCAGAGAGTTGGTGGTGGAGTTAGTTTTAGCTCCACAGGCACGATGGGCTGGATCAGCAGCGGTCTGTGCAGAATGTTTAAAAGCTTTTCCATATGACTAGGAAGTCAGGAGTTGACAAATTTCCTCAGTGTTTGTAATTAAAACCCAGAAGAAGATATTAAACAGTTGCTGGTTTCTATGTTGTGGTCAATATTGAGATTTATTGACTCGAGAACCAATATTGACTGAGGGGAAACTAAGCCTGAATTTTCCCCTAAGGGCTACCAAGTCTGGATGCTGACTGAAAACAGAAGCTTATGTGCTATGGACATCCAGTTGGAGCTTTTTCCAGGGACAGGAACTTGATTCTCTTGACTGCCTGAACGACTCCAGAGTTTGTCATCTTGTTTGCTACAGAAATTAGTGTTGGTCTTGCTTTCAAGAGTCATTCAGTTGTGGAGCTGCCTCTTTGACATGCAGTTGTTTGAGCTGTCTAGGAAAGATGATGAGTTGCTGGAAGGTGTCCAGAGAAGGGCAACAAAGCTGGGGAGGGGTCTGGAGCACAGCCCTGTGAGGAGAGGCTGAGGGAGCTGGGGTTGCTTAGCCTGGAGAAGAGGAGGCTCAGGGGAGACCTTCTTGCTCTCTCCAACTCCCTGAAGGGAGGTTGTAGCCAGGTGGGGGTTGGTCTCTACTCCCAGGCACGCAGCACCAGACCAAGAGGACACAGTCTCAAGCTGTGCCAGGGAAGGTTTAGGCTGGATGTTAGGAAGAAATTCTTCATAGAGAGAGAGATTGGCCACTGGAATGTGCTGCCCAGGGAGGTGGTGGAGTCACCATCACTGGAGGTGTTTAAGAAGAGCCTGGATGAGGCATTTGGTGCAATGGTTTAGTTGATTAGATGGTGTTGAGTGATAGGTTGGACTCGATGATCTCAAAGGTCTTTTCCAACATGGTTAGGTCTAGTCTATTCTGTTCTATTCTATTCTATTCTATTCTATTCTATTCTATTCTATTCTATTCTATTCTATTGACATGAAAATGCCTAGGGATGGAGCATTGTGAGTCGAGTGGGTACAATATGAGAGTCTTGCAATGTCCTTCTGTCATGTTTCCATGTCAGACTGTGACAGCATAGCTTGCTGATTGGATCCATCCTTGACTGTCTCAGAATTCCTGCAAACAGTTGATTGGATAGGGCTGGGTGTTAGGTTGGACTGGATGATCTTGGAGGTCTCTTCCAACCTGGTTGATTCTATGATTCTGATGATGTTTGTGATGTGAACTTCCTGTGAAGCAAGGAAATGCAACTGAACTCATTCCCGGACACCACTGCTCTTACTTTTGAGTTAGAAGTTTTAGCATTTCAAAACATCAGGTGCCTGAAAGTGGAGAGTTTGGTCCAGAAAAGGCAGAGATCAGAACCTAATCTCATAAACCAACATATTATGTGACATACACAGCACATGTATTTTTGCCTGCTTCTGGCTGTTGCCTGACTAATATACACTGCTGAAGATCTGAACACTGCTATTTTTGTAACAGTCTCCATGAAATTAATCTCTTGCAGATGCTGGCTTGAGACTGGCAGCATCCTTCATTTTCAGGCTTAAGGTACTAATAAAATTGTTCAGTCTGCTTTCAATTCAGATGTGAGAAAGCCTTTCAGTTTGACGCGAACCACCTCTTAGATTCATCTTTTGTCGGTGGAGAGCGTGGGGTTAGTTCAGCTTTCAGGGCTCTGGACAAAATTGCCTCCCTTTGGCAGCTTGGAGTCTGTCAAATGCCACGACTGGACCAAATTCAGGCTTCTGAGTGGCTCAGCCAAAGGGCTGTGCTGTGAGCTGAATGCCTGATGACCAAAAGACAATTACTGTGCTTGCGTGCAGCAGCAGGAGAAGCAATGTTTGTAATGTTGAGTGTCACCTGCAAGAAACCCAGCTTTAGCTGAAGATGAATGGCTTAGTTTTCAAGGCTTGTGTGGGTTTTGTCCTCCTCTCCTGCAGCATCCACTGGCTGCTTCGAATGGGAACGTTCTGTGAGCGCAGTGACGCCTGACTTGTTTTTCTGGCTCAGGAAAATGCATGATGTCCTGGTAGCTAATGTTTCCAGAAAACAACGAGCACTTGTTAGAGAGTCTACCAGAAGCCAGTTGCCTCAGCACTGACAGTTTTTTAGTGTTCCCTTGTAAGTCTTGTAAACGCAAATGCTGTCCTTCTGTGCAGCAATCCAAATGGATTAATGAAGGTATAAATATCTGAGGGGTGGCTGTCAAGTGGAGGGGGCCAAGCTCTTTTGGGTGGTGCACACTAATAAGACAAGGAACAACAGGTTCAAGCTTGAACACAGATGATTTCACCTCAACATGAGGAGAAACTTCTTTACAGGGAGGGTGACAGAACCCTGGAGCAGGCTGCCCAGGGAGGCTGTGGAGTCTCCTTCTCTGCAGCATTTGCAAACCCACCTGGATGCATTCCTGTGCAGACTACCCTGGGTGAATCTGGTCTGGCAGTAGGGTTGGACTGGGTGATCTCTGGAGGTCCCTTCCAATCTCTAATGTACTGTGATAATTTTGAGGGAGTGGGTTGGTGGGTTTTGTTTGTTTGGTTTGTCTGTTTTGTTTTGGAGCACAGCCCTGTGAGGAGAGGCTGAGGGAGCTGGGGCTGCGTAGCCTGGTGAAGAGGAGGCTCAGCAGAGACCTCATTGCTGTCTACAACTACCTGAAGGGAGGTTGTAGCCAGGTGGGGGTTGGTGTCTTCTCCCAGGCACCCAGCACCAGAACAAGAGGACACAGTCTCAAGCTGTGGCAGGGGAGGTTTAGGCTGGATGTTAGGAAGAAGTTCTTCATAGAGAGAGATTGGCCATTGGCATGTGCTGCCCAGGGAGGTGGTGGAGTCCCCATCCGTGGAGGTGTTTCAGAAGAGCCTGGCTGAGGCACTTGTTGCCATGGTTTAATTGATTAGATGGTATTGGGTGATAGGCTGGACTTGATGATCTCAAAGGTCTTTTCCAACCTGGTTAATTCTGTTCTGTTCTGTTCTGTTCTGTTCTGTTCTGTTCTATTCTATTCTATTCTATTCTATTCTATTCTATTCTATTCTATTCTATTCTATTCTATTCTATTCTATTCTATTCTATTCTATTCTATCCTCCCCTCCCCTCCCCTCCCCTCCCCTCTCCTCCCCTCCCCTCCCTATCCTATCCATTTCCCCTATTGCAGTAGAGGTGTGAGAGTGATGGAGGAACACATTTACAGGTCTGTGAGGCTGCTGGGTGGGAAAAAAAGAAAAAAGATTCCTCCCAAGGCTGTTCACAAAGTGAATCATTAGCCTGATTGTAACAACAAATGCCATCACAGAGAACATGCAAGGATTTATCCAAAGGTCATAGTCAGCCAGAAGGTTTCTCTGCTGAAAGAAGCTCACAGCTGTGTTAAGATTAAAGAGTGTCAGAGAACCCTAATCTGTGTGATTTTTTTTCACTCAGAGTAAAATATGAGCTGTTTGTCTAACAGCCCCAGCTGAGGGATGCTAGTGTCAGACTGCCTTGGGGCTGTCATATATATTTCTAGTGGGTGTTTGGCATCCAGCAATAGTCTCCTCTCTGATACATTTATCTTGACACATCCTAAGCCCCTGCAATGCCCAGGAGGAGATCTTCCTTCTGCTATTTTGAGAGCTTTGGTAGTCACTGAGAAAATGGGAGAGTAATGGGAACAGGCCAGCGAAATGACTGAGGTCCAAGTCATGTCCCAAAACTGGAAGTAGCCTGAACGGATCATTGCCCTTCTCACTTGAATGTGCTTCACACGTGGCAGGCCAGGCTGTGATGTGGTAAGCATTTTATCTGCAACATCAGGCAGCTGCTTGGGTGTATAGCTGCTGATGGAGCCCAGTGCAAACCCTTGTGTGTGTGGTCACACGTCTGTGTGAGGAAGCACTCCTGCAGTTCAGTCTGTGGCAGCATCTCTGGGGCTGATCTTGTTAACCTGCTTCTTCTTTCTGTGATGGTATTTTACAGTTGGGCATGGTGCCATGGTTTAATCCTCATTTCATTGGAGAAGCAAAAGTTGTACCTGGCATGGCACAGGGTGCACTGCAGCCCATAGCTGCATGGGGCCTCAAGCAGGTGGCATGGGGTTTGCTCTGCATTTACCGCTGGTGGGCCTGGCTCTTTCAGCTCAGGCAGTTCACAAGGGCACTGGTGCTCTCTCCATTGGCAGTCCCCACTAGATGTCGTGGAAAAATGTTGTGGTGGCAGAGGGGGACCTGGAGTGTTGCTGTACTGAATGTTCCCCAGGAAGCAATTGTGGCTGTTGTTGCATCTGTGGGCAGTGAACTAATTAATCTCCTGTCGTTTGCGTTGCAGAAAACACCAGAGGAAAGCTCTGGGAAAGTTCAGCATAATTTCAGTGGCCCTCTGTGATTCCCTGCCCACAAGTGATTTAATTGTTTTATCAGAGCTCCACATTGGAGGGGCACATGCGTGGGGATGTGTCCAGTTCTGGGCCCCTTGGTTTAGGAGAGATGTTGAGTTGCTGGAAGGTGTCCAGAGAAGGGCAACAAAGCTGCTGAGGGGTTTGGAGCACAGCCCTGTGAGGAGAGGCTGAGGGAGCTGGGGTTGCTTAGCCTGGAGAAGAGGAGGCTCAGGGGAGACCTCATTGCTCTCTACTACTACCTGAAGGGAGGTTGTAGCCAGGTGGGGGGGTGGTCTCTTCTCCCAGGCACCCAGCACCAGAACAAGAGGACATAGTCTCAAGCTGTGCCAGGGGAAGTTTAGGCTGATTCTTAGGATTAAGTTCTTCCCAGAGAAAGAGATTGGCCATTGGAATGTGCTGCCCAGGGAGGTAGTGGAGTCTCCATCCCTGGAGGTGTTTAAGGGGAGGCTGGCTGAGGCACTTGGTGCCATGGTTTAGTTGAACAGATGGTGTTGGGTGATAGGTTGGTCTTGATGATCTGGAAGGTCTTTTCCAACCTGGTTAATTCTGTATTCTGATGAGAGGGAGAGATCTTTTCTGGTCTCTCTTGGGTTTCCATTGTGAGATGACAAACACTCAGTGGCATGGTTTTGCTCTGTATTTTAGAAAAGCTTTGAGTGATCACCTTGTAAGAAGTGAACTGTGATGGGGACTACACAACAGATTATAGGCAACTATTTTGGCAGCCCAGCAAGACCTTGTTAGCAGATTCTGTATTTACAACCAGTGGGGTTAGAAATTACCTTCAGACTGGCAGCTCTCTCAGCAGTGGAGCCTTGCTGGTTGCTTGCATCATCTCTGAGCCTGCTTTCTGTCATAGAATCAACCATGTTGGAAAAGACCTCAGAGGTCATCAAATCGAACCTATTACCTAACCTAACAGCTCCTGAGAACGAAACCATGGCTCCCAGTGCCACATCCAATCCTTTTCTGAACACCTCCAGGGATGGTGCGTCCACCACCTCCCTGGGCAGCACATTCCAATGGCCAATTGCTCTTTCTGTGAACAATAAACCTCCCCTTACAGTTCCTGAGCTGGCTTGATCTGGAGAGTCACAAACGTGATTGTGGATTGTTACAAGAGATGGATTTCCATGTGTGATAGCCCTCAAATAAGGAAAGCTGCCATGAAATACGAGGAGAGAGGAAAACACCTGGGGCTGGACAGGTGTCATGTTTCTATTTTCCTTCTGAAAAACCTAAGTCTGTATCCAAATTGCACAAGATAAAATACCTCAGCTCTGCTCTTTTTTATTAGCTTGTGCAAAGCTCCTAGAGGACCTTAGTCAGAGCACAGCAAATAGCTTTTGGCAGAAAACCCTGAGGGTTTTTTTTTGTGTGTTGGTTGGGTTTTTTTCCTTGTTTAATGCAAAAGTGATCCAGTTCTAAGAAAGCAGAGTGGTGCCCATGTTAATATTTCTCTGTGCTGTTATCATAGTATCATAGTATCAATCAGGGTTGGAAGGGACCACAAGGATCAGCTAGTTCCAACCCCCCTGCCATGGGCAGGGACACCCCACACTAGATCAGGCTGCCCAGAGCCTCATCCAGCCTGGGCTTAAACACCCCCAGGGATGGGGCCTCAACCACCTCCCTGGGCAACCCATTCCAGGGCTTCACCACTCTCATGGTGAAGAACTTCCTCCTCACATCCAGCCTGAATCTCCCCACCTCCAGCTTCATTCCATTCCCCCTAGTCCTATCACTACCTGAGATCCTGAGAAGTCCTTCCCCAGCCTTCCTGTAGCCCCCTTCAGATACTGGAAGGCCACAATGAGGTCACCTCAGAGCCTTCTCTTCTCCAGCCTGAACAGCCCCAGCTCCTTCAGTCTGTCCTCATAGCAGAGCAGCTCCAGCCCTCTGATCATCCTTGTGGCCCTTCTCTGGACACCTTCCAGCACCTCCACATCCCTCTTGTAATAGGGGCTCCAGAACTGGACACAGTACTCCAGGTGGGGTCTCACCAGGGCTGCGTAGAGGGGGAGGATCACCTCCCTCGACCTGCTGGCCACACTTCTCCTGATGCAGCCCAGGATCTGATTGGCTTTGCAGGCTGCAAGTGCACACTGAGAGCTCCTGTTGAGCTTTTTGTCCACTTGGTCTTGTTGAACCTCATGAGGTTGGCTTGTGCCCACCTCTTCAGCCTGTCAAGGTCCCTCTGGATGGCCTCCCTTCCCTCCAGCATGTCTGCTGCACCACACAGCTTGGTGTCATCAGCAAACTTGCTGAGGGTGCACTCAATGCCACTGTCCATGTCACCCACAATGACAGTAAATAGAAAACCTGCAAGCAGTGCAGTGATAGACTCAGCTGTAGCCCACTTAGAGGAGAAGACCAGAGTCTCATTACAAGTAAGGAATCCTTTTTCTTCAAGTGGCCAAAGGCTTTCATTTTGAATCTCCAAAGTTTGTTAGTAAGCATAAATTCTTCCTGGCCACCTTCAGGAGGTGACTGGTGTTTTGGAGCTAGTTGAATGGGACCTCAGAGGTTTGCTTGCTCCCAGCTCTGCCCTCTATATATGAACCAGTCCAGGGGCACCTCAGTCAGAGGTGTCACATACTAAGATATGTGAACACGCAAAGTAAAACCTACAGATTCAGAGAGGAGCCTCTAAGTGGTTGCTAGGTGCTACAGTAGAGTATATCCAACTCCAATGGCCCTGAGAGTGCAGGGGGATTATCAGGTGCTCAGAACATGGGCAGCCATTTAAACAACTTCTATGCCCCTCAGTGCGAGTTCACAGAGTGATTTCTTCCAAGAAAGAGAGATTGGCCATTGGAATGTGCTGCCCAGGGAGGTGGTGGAGTCATCATCCCTGGAGGTGTTTAAGAAGAGACTGGATGAAGCACTTGGGGCCATGGTATAGTTGATGAGATGGTGTTGGGTGATAGCTTGGATTTGATGATCTCAAAGGTCTTTTCCACCCTGGTCTGGTCTGGTCTGGTCTGGTCTGGTCTGGTCTATTCTATTCTATTCTATTCTATTCTAGTCTAGTCTAGTCTAGTCTAGTCTAGTCTAGTCTAGTCTAGTCTAGTCTATTCTATTCTATTCTATTCTCCATTCCATTCCATTCCATTCCATTCTATTCTCCATTCCATTCCATTCCATTCCATTCTGCAGATGCACACTTTGTGCCAAAGGCTGAAAAAATGTGCCTGAACCACACAGAGCAAAAGTAGTTAAAACTTCTTTGGCATCTCTTTTGTGCATACACCCTTCTCTCTGTCTCTCTCTGGTACCCTTAGTTCTATTAATGCACGCTTGCAGGAGAAACACCGTCACAAGATCTCCCTTTAGAAAGAGGCTTTTAAGCAGTGACCTTCTCCTGAACTTTGTCATGGTTTCCACTGTCCTTCATGCTTGGAGCAGTTTGAAATTTCCTGGCAGCTTATCCATTGGCTCAGCACTGGGGTTTTCACTTTGCCTTCATCGCCCAGTTAGTGGACAGAGAGCAGAAATATGCTTGTGGAGGGGCTTGCCCTGCTGGATTTAGGTCTCCAGTGAGATCAATATCTTTGGTAATGTCAGTGTTTACAAGCTTGTGGCAGCATTGCTGGGGAAAGTGTTCTATGGGAGAGGCAAGGCTGTAGAGGTCAGATGTGGAACCATATTCAGTTTGGTGACCAGAACTGTAAGATTAGCACCAGATTTTAGAGTCACTGTGAGCTGGGGAGAGAGTCCAGTGCTGAGGGCAGCAGCTGGGTGCTTGATCTTCAGTTCACAAGTGAAAGGTACTTCCCAATTAGCTGACCTCTGGTGTCTGCATCTTCTGACTCCTATGCTGTGTGATTCCTCTGACGGTTGGGAAGAGCAATAAAAGTGGCTTTAAGAATGAAAAGATTCAGTTCTGCCATGTGGTCTTGTAGAGTGCCATGGGTTTTCCTACATGGACTTCTGGGAAAAGGGCTGCTTTGAGGCCCAGCAGTGTTTGTTTCGTGTTACAGGAGTTTGCACTCCTGGCTGGGAGCTCCTTGGAGATAAGGCTGTGAGTGTGACTCACCGTGCAAAAAGAATATCTAAACTGAGGGAGGCATTTCTTTTGGCTGTTGCTGTGCAAAGGGATGTCTTTACAGGCACTGCCCCTTTGTGATGTGGGTACATGTAGAGAGCTAGGCCCATGTATTGCCAGCCCAGGCTCCAGGGGATGCTCTCAGGATGAGCCTGTGGCATGGCAATTTCTATAGCATGGCAATTTCTATAGCTCTCCTCCACTTTTACATCAGCTATGGGTCAGACCTTAATGGTGCAGGTTTCATCTGGTTTACTGCAGGTGATTTGCTTGAGTTCACCCCAGGAAATGCCACATGCAGGTTCACATGCCAGGGTTGAGAGAGAAGGGTGTTGTCTTCCACAGAGTGCTGTGCATCTGCTTGCCATGAGCCCTCTGCATGCCATGAGTTCTAAGGACTGCAGCTTCTGCCACATAAAACAATTGGGCTGTTTTGTTTGCTAATTCAATAGCATTAACTGTAACTGTAAATAATTATAGCACTAAAAAAGCATTGGTTGAAGAAGCAGTGCTTGAGGCCCCATCCCTCACCTTCAAGGTGAGGCTTTGGGTGACCTGATCTAGTTGAGGATGCCCCTGCTGACTGCAGAGGGGCTTGGACTAAATGACCTTTGCAGGTCCCTTCCAGCCTGGGTGATTCTATGATTCCTCCTGGCCAAGTTCTTTTCAGCCTTCAACCTGACATTTCCCTGTTTGTTTCATGAGTGGAAAACCATCTCTGGGCCACTGTCTTGCACAGAAAACAGGAAAAGCAAAATGCTTGCTGGGATTGTCATCATGATTGATGGAGCCGAGTCAGTTGAACAGATTTTTTCATCAAGTGGCTGGAAAACTGCTGCTGGTTTATGTCAGGTTACAATATGGGACAGCACTTGTTTCTTCTGTTGTCAAGACAAACTCCCCATTTTGAATGTCACCCCTCATGACCTCATTTTTGACCTAGATATGGCTCGGACTTGATTAACCTAGAGAGACACAGGCAAGACCCTGGGCCAGGACAGCTATGAAGTCTGGTAAATACTAGACAAGTAACATGATAATAGCAACGAGGCAGGGGCATCTTCCACCTCTGCACAGATTTCCTGCTGCTTTTGGAAGTCTCTGCACTGTGCTTACCCTTGTAGAGGGCTGGGGTTTGGAAAGGCCAGGTTAGCACATCTGCAGTGCTGCAGGCAGCACCAGGCCAAGCCCTAGGAAGTATTAAAATCACCACACTAGAGAAACGCCACTTCTCTAGCGCTCTCTGCTCACAGGGTGTGGTCTCTGCATTTTGTGCATCCTCAGGAAGGTACTGGAAGTCAAAACCCGAGAGAGGAGCCCTGCCTACCACCCAGAGATGGTCTGAAGTGTAAGCTCAATAGCAATGAAGTGCTTTGTGATGTAGAGGGATGGGCAGGATGGCAGGTGGGGTCAGAGCCAGCTCTGCCATCCTCCCCCCTGCTGAAAACATGACTTGTGTGTTATGTGGGACAAATCACTTCCTAAACTGTTGCCAATTCCGTGCCTCCCCATAACTGGGCCCCCCAGAGCCGGGGGGTAGAGTTTTCTTGCTTAGTTCTTCCTATTGCCTGGAAGTTGCAAAGAACAAACTTGAGACTTCACATAATTTCTCATTTCCATCCCCACAAAAGTGAGACCTGGCCACCCGTGCAAATAATTTAACAAGTGCCTCTGGTTTGAGTTGTGCCTGGGGCTGAAAGCTGTTTGCATTCAGGGAGCAGTATGTGAGTGTCATTAAATGAGATGGGGACTTCCCTCTCTTACTAGGCATTTACCGAAGTAATGAGCAGCAAAGCAGCATCCTGCTGCTTTGAGAGACTGAGGGAGCTGGGGCTCTTTAGCTTGGAGAAGAGGAGAGAGGTGACCTCATTCATGTTGATAAAGATGTGCAGGGTGAGTGCCCAGAGGCTGGAGCCAGGCTCTGCTGGGGGATGCCCAAGGACAGCACAAGGGGAAGTGGTGGAAGTTGAGGCATAGGAAGTTCCATGGAAACAGGAGGAAGAATTAGTTCCCTGTGAGGGTGACAGAACACTGGAACAGGCTGCCCAGGGGGGTTGTGGAGTCTCCATCCCCGGAGATATTCAAAACTCACCTGGATGCATTCCTGTGTAATCTGATGTAGGTGCTCCTGCTCTGGCAGGGGGGTTGGACTGGCTGAGCTTTCGAGGTCCCTTCCAGCCCCTCAAATTTTGTGATCCTCAGCAGAAGCTGTGTAAGGATGATGGAATCTTTCCCTACTTACCTGTACAGCAGGGCCATTGTCAATACTCCGTGGAAATACCTTGCTGCACATCAGGGTTTCTTGTTGAATAGGAGACTTGAATGCCCGGGCTGTCACCTCGCCAGCGTTTTGTTAACACAAACCTTAGGATTTTTCACAGGTTGAAAAGCACAAAAGCTGCACAAGCAGCTTAGCAGGAAACACGTGGGGGGGGAAATGGCATTTGACTTTCAAAGCATTTACTGTATTAGCACATGAATGTAGTTATGCTTTGGGGCTGTAAATACTTTTTACAGTGCATTGGCTTGTGCTATGCATTCCCTTTCAAGGCTCCAAATTGCTCATGGCTCCGTGTGTGAAATGCAATAGGAAAACAGACCATGGGAAAGCCAAATGCTTCTGAGGCTTACCTGCCAGCCTCGGGCATTCAGGTCTGCTTGCTATCAGTGCAGTTTCTGATTGGCATGAAAAAAAAGCCAGTGGTTGACTGTTACCCTCATGGAGTTTGGGGTGTGAAATAGCAATGTGTTTGTGGGTAATCAGCTCCCTCTGCTCCTTGCAGTTTGCAGTCTGTGGAACAGATCAGTATGTCTGACTTCCTCAGCTTCTGGATTTTGTTTGAAGGGAGAAGAGCACTTTCCTAGGTGGGAAGGGCAGCTGAGGCAAGAAAGGGGCAAAGAGACTCTGGCACCATCACAAAAGCAGCCAAGTCAGCACCTGAAGTTTGTTAATTATGAGACCACTGCCAAGCCTCTCAGACCAGCTGACCGACTGCTTAGCTGGAAGATGCTGCAGTGCCAGCTGCTTCACACCTAGGCAGCAAGGGCCTGAGTCCGTCCTCATGATCAGGCAGTATGCAACACGCTGCCCTAAACTCTTCAAAGGCAGACAGTCTTTAAAACCTTTAAAGACAGTCTTTAACCCTTTTACCTTTTGAGAGCAGCAATGACACTCTGATCTCGACACTAGCACCTCAGCATGGTATCCTGTGAGTAAGGGGGCTTTTATGTTGTGGTTAAATAAGAAGAGTAGCTAGCACTTGGAAATGACTACTTGTATTTCTAAGAAAGTGTGAAGGGTGTTTGGATGTTGAGCAACCAGCTGCAGGTTTTGCTGAGGAGGATATTTTAAGCATTTCTACGTTCACTGGATCTGAGCTGCTCCCAGCTGGGGGGGTGATGGTTAACCTTAGGCCAACCTCTGCCTTCACACCTAGGCAGCAAGGGCCTGAGTCCATCCTCATGATCAGGCAGTATACAACACACTGCCCTAAACTCTTCAAAGGCAGACAGTCTTTAAAACCTTTAAAGACAGTCTTTAACCCTTTTACCTTTTGAGAGCAGCAATGACACTCTGATCTCGACACTAGCACCTCAGCATGGGATCCTGTGAGTAAGGGGGCTTTTATGTTGTGGTTAAATAAGAAGAGTAGCTAGCACTTGGAAATGACTACTTGTATTTCTAAGAAAGTGTGAAGGGTGTTTGGATGTTGAGCAACCAGCTGCAGGTTTTGCTGAGGAGGATATTTTAAGCATTTCTACATTCACTGGATCTGAGCTGCTCCCAGCTGGGGGGGTGGTGGTTAACCTTAGGCCAACTTCTGCCTTCTCTGGAAAAGTTGGTTAAGGAGGACACAGCCTGGCTTGAGCAAAGAAGGCTCTTTTCATGGTTAAGATTTTCCAGAAGCACTTGCTGTTGGCATAACTCTGTCTCTGTTGAAGGCCAGGGTAGAATTCTGTCTGCCTGTAGCGCCGGGTATGGTTGGCCAGCACCAAGTTGCTTTTGATATCTCATCCTCCACGACCAGCTCTGAAAAAGCTCTCTCCTAGTTGCACACTGACTTGTCTCAAGAAAGACCTGTTTCTTTTCTCCATGGATGCAACCAAACACGTGTGCCAAGTTGCTCAATGTCCCGCCAGGAGTGACTACTTCATTTCAAATAAACCATAAAATAGCATGAATTACTTGGGGAGAATAAAATGTTCCCTTTCACTATGTACATTCAGTTTTTCTCTTGTATGCTGGTCTTGTCCATCTGTTCCATGTAGGGCTTTCCTTGATCAGATTTCAAAACAGTGAATAGGAGAATTAAGTCTTAATTTTTAAAAGTTTATTTATGTTTGGGTTTTTTTTTAATGCCATCTCCTTTTCAGTTCTGGCACATGTAGGATAAGGTCTTCATAAAGTCTTTGCTTTGGTGAGACCTCACTTGGAGCACTGCAGCCAGCTCTGAAGCCCTCAACACAGGAAGGACGTGGACCTGGTGGAGCAGGTTCAGAGGAGGGCCATGGGAATGATCAGGGGCCTGGAGCAGCTCTGCTATGAGGAACAGGCTGAGGGAGCTGGGGGTGTTCAGCCCGGAGAAGAGAAGGCTCCAGGGAAACCTAATAGCAGCCTGCCAGGACCTGAAGGGGGCTACAAGAAGGCTGCAGAGGGACTGTTTGCAAAGGTCTGCAGTGATAGGACAAGGGGCAATGGTTTGAAATGAGAGAAAAGCAGATTTAGATTGGATGTTAGAGCAAGTTCTTTAACATGAGGGTGGTGGAACACTGGAGCAGGTTGCCCAGGGAGGTGGTTGAAGCCCCATCCCTGGGGATATTCAAGGTGAGGCTTGATAGAGCTCTGGGCAACCTGATCTAGTTGAGGATGTCTCTGCTGACTGCAAGGGGATTGGACTGGATGGCCTCTAGAGGTGGGTGATTCTGTGAGGTGTCTGTTCCTATCTTCAAGTGTGTGTTCTCCAGCCTTCCTCACTGCTCCTGAGTAAAGCACAATCAGATCTCACTAACTGAGCAGTTAGGTCAGAACGCTGTTTACGTGGAGCACTCTGTGGGGTTGAACGCACACACAGCAAGAAGTTTGTTTTAGGCCTTACTAGATGGCATGCTGCCTTGGGAGGCAGTGCTGTAGGATAACCCTCAGGATGCCTTATAAAGACAGATCTGAGGGAGTACAAAGGAAAGCGCTCTGCAGTGAGCTGCAATACATTTTGCTGAGCGTATGCAAGCAAGAAAGGTGCCTCACGCAAGCAAGAAAGGTGCCTCACGCAAGCAAGAAAGGTGCCTCATGCAAGCAAGAAAGGCACTTTTCTGTGCTTCTGAGCACATCTGAAGGCTCCCTTACAAATGTACACCCGAGGAAGTTCTCCCTTCCCGATGTGAAATGAAGCCCAGCAGCAGCATGTGGGCATAAGCCCTGATCATACAGTTTGCATGGAAAAGCAGAGGCTGGGGGGTGGCAGTGCTCTGCTCTGCCGAGTTTCCTTTTGAAACACTTATTTACGACCACCTCGAGCCTTTCTGCACTTTAACTGCAGGCTTGCCTTTTTGTTTTTTTGCTGTTGCCACTTCCCATCATGAAAAGTGCTGAACATTTCTGAGAGATGATAAACAGGTGTTACTTTTCATTCTGGCAGCGAGGACGTCGCGGTGCGGGAAGAAATAATCCTCCCATTAAATAAGAAGCTCGCAGTGGTGTTGTGAAGCTTAATTTGTTTGGAGAAATGCTTTGCAATATTCAGATGAAAGGCACTCTGGATATTCAAAGTATTATTGCTGCACAGCTGGTGGTCTACATGCTGCAGATGTTTCTCCCATGCTGTTGCATGGTTACTTAAGTGGCTTCTCGGCGCAGATGTTCACGAGGGAGCATGCACGGCCTCCTCTGCTTATGCTTTTTGACACGGATTTTATTGCTGCTTGACTTTTGATCTTGAAAAGAATCCTCCACCCATAAGGTTCAGTACTTTTCTCTCTCTTTTTTTCACTCCCTTTCCTGAAGGCTAGTAAGTGCTATGTGAATGTGTGACTATGTCCCTCTTGGTTCAGCCCTCGCTGCATACGACAGCATCTGCAGATATTTACTGTGGGCCTTTCTCTTTAGCTCTCCATTTCCTTCTGTGGCTTTTGCTTGTTCCCACAGTGTTTAACTCCAGGGACTCTGCCTCTTCTGTTAATGCTCCATCACCATCACTCCCTTCATGCATACATGATGATTCCCTTTGGAGCCCTTTGCCTAGATGGGATCAAGAACTTGATGCTTGCTTTCTTTCCATGGCTGCTGCTGCTATCCCATAAAGGGATCTCTAAGAATTGCTGGATTTGCCCTTCCCAAGAATATCATCTCTCTGATAAGATTTTAGATTAAGATTGAATTCTGATTACTGCCATGTATGATACTCTTCTTGCCCTGTGAGCAGAGAGAGGTGAGGTCTGACTGCAGGTGACATCTACACAGAGTATGCTGAGCGTGCACAGATCTCCTATTTGGCGAGAGAAGGGATGTTCCAACAGATGGCAAGATATCCAGTGCTGTACTGGGACAACTGAGTAAAGAAGAAACCCATGAAGACAGACTGACAGAGTTGGGGCTGCTCAGTCTGGAGAAGAGAAGGCTCCAAAGACACCTTATTGTGGCCTTCCAGTATCTGAAGTGGGCTACTAGAAAGCTGGCTAGGGACTTTTGAGGGTGTCAGGGAGTGATAGGACTGGGGGGAATGGAGCAAAACTAGAAATGGGTAGATTCAGATTGGATGTTAGGAAAAAGTTCTTCCCCATGAGGGTGGTGAGACACTGGCACAGGTTGCCCAGGGAGGTGGTGGCAGCCTCATCCCTGGAGGTTTTTGCAGCCAGGCTGGATGTGGCTGTGAGCAAGCTGCTGTAGTGTGAGGTGTCCCTGCCCATGGCAGGGGGGTTGGAACTGGCTGATCCTTGAGGTCCCTTCCAACCCTGACAATTCTGTGAGTCTGTGACACATTCTCTGACTTTTGCCTGAAGTGAAGTGCAATGCACAGCCTACTGCCTTACTGACCTAGGAATAGAGGAGGAGCAAACACACAGAAAGGGGAAAGTACAACACAGTGGTAACAGTTCTGGTTAGCATAGATCTTATTTACAACATGCACATGGCAGACAGAGAGAATTTGGTACCATACACTGGAGCGTTTCTTCTGAAGTATTTTTAAATAGATCTCTCTTGCCAGTGTGTTCAAGAGCCACCATCCTGCAACTTAGAGAAATGAGTCGTGGCCACATCTCTGGGAGAGACTATGAGAAAGCAGAGGTGCAGAGCTAGCTGCATCCAGGGAAACAACTTCAGAGAGCAAGGAGAAATCACATCACTTTCCAAAGCACTTTCATCATGAATCAAAGCAGAAGGCTCAGTCTTCACCTGGGAAAGTTAACCCAAGGGTGAGACATCTTGAGAAGACTGGACCCTGACTACATTGTGAGCTGAGCAGCACCTTAGGCACTTGGGAATTTCCCCTGACTTTGAAGTGGGTGACAGTTTGTGAGTTTGTGTAATCTTGCAGGTAGCATCCCTGCAGACTAGAGCTGCTTTTAATACAGGGCACTGAGGCAGCTCATGCCGACACAGACAACTTTCTTTACACTGCTGTGATCCTGCTGAAGTGTTTCATCCTTTCTCCAGGTTCCTCTTGGCAGTCACAGCTTTCATTCTGCCTCCCTGATGTCTGAACTGTACACATGGCTGCAGATGTGTGTAACAGGATTTGCTCCCCTTGCTTCCCCATCATTGCCTGCTCCAAGGGGACAGACTTAAGGCAACGCCACTTGGACAGATCCCCATTCCCCCCCGCCCTGGGCTTCTGGTCCTGTAGTTGTTCCTTTTCTTTTAGTGCAGTTATTACTCATATTCATGTGCCCTGCCTGACTGAAATGGGAGAGGGAACAGGGAGGGAATGAAGGAAGGGCTTCTAATATTGTCTCATCTTTTGGTTCATCTCCCTTGAGTCATGACCAATTCCTCCTCCTCTCTTCTGCTGTATTCCTTTGCTCTTTCTGCTTAGGTGTCTCAGCTGAAATCTAGTCATCACATGGGTAACATTTGGATTCATCTCATCCCATTCATTGTGATTTTCTTATTGCTTAGTACCAGAAGTTTCTTTTGTGTGTGATAAAAATGGTGTTAAATCAGTGGGCCCAGAACAGTGGCTGAAGATCAGTCAGGAGGGGCTCGTTGGCTTGAGAATGAAACATTTCATATAGTAGTGCTACCAGGAATAAGCTCAGGTTCCTTAATAAACCAGACCATCCTGAGGGGATGAGGGAGTTGTACTCCAAAGCTTGCACTGCAAGTGACCAAAGTTTAGTGGAAAACTTTGAAAAGATTCTATTAAAACCCAATTTTCCTTCTGTATATCATGCACTCTGTGGTGCACTTTCCCTGCTCCCTCCTTTTTTTCCCCCCCCCCATTACTGGCACAAAACCAGGATCTTTGTTTTGACAGAGCTAATCTGCTCATGCTTTCATATGGGCCCTTGGGCTCCTCACCTGTGGAAAGATCCATGGCAGCAGAAAACCTCCTGAGCGGGTGCCACATCATCTCCTGAAAGGGAAGAAATCAGTGGCCTCCCAGAGGTATGGACTCCAAGCACTCTGCTTCCTGAGGACTTAGGGAGAATAGGAACTATGGATCCTGCACAACCTCCAGCAACCTCCTTTTGTGTTGTCTTCTGAGTTTTCCCTCTCTTGTCAGCTGGGCTTCTTCAGGAGAACCTGTGTGATCTGCTCTAGGTGATCCTTCTCTGGCAGGGGGATTAGACTGGATGAGCTTTTGAGGTCCCTTCCAACCTCTAACACTCTGTGATATGCTGTATGGACTGCTTTGCTTTGGCTGTGCCTCCTTCCTCTCCCTAGAGACAAAAGAGCACCCTAGACATTGACTATGTTTACCTGCAGACTTCTCCAGTGAGAAAGATGTAAAGCAGCTGGTGACCCTGCCAAATTTGACAGCAAGCTTCACAACAGACGGGTACGCCTCTGAGATCTCCTTGCTGCTTATGGCTCCCCTGCTGAGGCAGGATGATCAGCATGGGCTAATGTCAGGCACTAATCTACTCCATGAAGTCTTTACCCAGCCAACAAAGAGAGGCAAAAAGTCAAATTCAGATGTGTAGGACTTGAGGTCCAGAATTTATCTTAGTCACTGGGCATCACCCACAGATGAGTAGGAAAATAGAGTAGAATAGAATTAACCAGGTTGGAAAAGAGCATTGAGATCATCAAGTCCAACCTATCACCCAACACCATCTAATCAGCTAAACCATGGCACCAAGTGCCTCAGCCAGGCTCTTCTTAAACACCTCCAGGGATGGTGACTCCACCACCTCCCTGGGCAGCACATTCCAATGGCCAATCTCTCTTTCTGGGAAGAATTTCTTTCTAACCTCCAGCCTAAACCTCCCCTGGCACAGCTTGAGACTGTGTCCTCTTGTTCTGCTGCTGGTTGCCTGGGAGAAGAGACCAACCCCCACCTGCCTACAGTCTCCCTTCAGGTAGTTGTAGAGGGCAATGAGGTCTCCCCTGAGCCTCCTCTTCTCCAGGCTAAGCAACCCCAGCTCCCTCAGCCTCTCCTCATGTGGCTTGTGCTCCAGGGTAGTGGTTGCTGTGTGATAGGGAGGGTTTGCTCGTGCTCCTGCCTGGCAGGGTGTCTCTTTAAAAGTCTGTTTAAAGAGTGCTGATTCACATCAGAGCTGGGTTTTTTGTACCTAGCCAAGTAAATGACTGTGCCCAAAGTGAAAGGTGAGTTTGTCATGAATGAGAACAAACCTTGGCTCTGTCTGCTTCTGTCATGTCATCCCACCTCACCCAGAATTAGGTCATTCTGGCTGTATAATGTCCGTGTGGGTTCCTGTGGCTCCCAGGCCAGGCTGCTGTGTCGTGGAGTCGCTATGTCTAGCACAGGAATTTTTAATTCATGGCATTTTAAGTCAGGAAGCTTGAATTTAATGTGTAGTTGTGTCCTGAAAGTGTCTGGATACTTCAAAGCCTTGAAGTTCAGAACTGCACAGTTCTGAGTCTTGGCTTCTGCTTCGTTGGTAGGAAAATCCCCATCCATTTCGCTGGAGCTGGTGTTTCATCCACTGTATTTTCAGGCTTTGTGTGGTGTCTTGCAGCTGAGATCTCCTGTTCAGGAAGGTTGAAGAACTGTGGCAGTGCACAGAGCATCTCTTGCCCAAAGCTTTTTGCCTGTGAAGTAGCAGGCTAAGTCAGGCTGAGCAGAGACCCCAAACCAGGCCCTCCTATCAAAGTCACTATCAAACTGTTATGCCCAGCCTCTCCCTTTGGTCTGTTGAATCTTGAATGAGAGCACTGAAGCACTGCTGCTGTTTTAAGGCAGCCTTCCTCAGTGGGCAGGAGTACCTCACTGCTGAGATGCCAGCAGGGCTTATGCTCATCAATGCCCAGTGTGGTCTTGAGAACATGCAGAGCAGAATCACAGAATGTTATGGGTTGGAAAGGACCTTGAGAGATCATCTGCTCCAACCCCCCTATACCAGATCACATAGGAGCACAAGCAGAGGTGCCTGAGGAATCATGAAGGCAGGAACTAAGCATCCAGCATGGAAAGGTCAACCTCTCTGGAGTCAGGGAAGCCAAGCCAGCACTGCAGTTCTGCACTGGATTGTTTGATTCGTGCTTTGTGTGCCTGTGTCTTTGTGTGGGTCTGAGCCAGGAGCACGCAGGAAGCCATAAAACCAGGGGCAGAGTGGGATTCCTTCACTTTAGGAAGGATGTTGAGTTGCTGGAAGGTGTCCAGAGAAGGGCAAGAAAGCTGGGGAGGGGTCTGGAGCACAGCCCTGTGAGGAGAGGCTGAGGGAGCTGGGGTTGCTTAGCCTGGAGAAGAGGAGGCTCAGGGGAGACCTTCTTGCTGTCTCCAACTCCCTGAAGGGAGGTTGTAGCCTGGTGGGGCTTGGTCTCTTCTCCCAGGCAACCAGCAGCAGAACAAGAGGACACCGTCTCAAGCTGTGCCAGGGGAAGTTTACGCTGGATGTTAGGAAGAAATTCTTCCCAGAAGGAGAGATTGGCCATTGGAATGTGCTGCCCAGCGAGGTGGTGGAGTCCCCATCCCTGGAGGTGTTTAAGAAGAGCCTGGCTGAGGCACTTGGTGCCATGGTTTAGTTGATTAGATGGTGTTGGGTGATAGGTTGGACTCGATGATCTCAAAGGTCTTTTCCAACCTGGTTAATTCTGTTAAAGAAGCTGATGGGCTCTGTGTAACTTGTGGGTTTCTCTGACATAAAATGATTAAGATTCTATTATTATCCTCAGTGAGCCTGCCCTTGCTGAAATGAGATTCTGGTTCTTGGTTTGTGAGGGAGGCAAGAAGAGGGAGAAAGCTGTTTTCTGAGCAGCAGTCTCCTATCTGCCTTTTCCCTTGCTCTCTTTCTGTCATGCTAGCAACTTTTTAAATGCTCTGCAGCCACCTAGAGGAAAAATATGCTTGATTGAAGTTAATTTTCTCTGAGTGAAGCCAGGGAGTGGGCTCAGCAGAGTTTGAGAATGTGAGTGTCTCAAGTAGTCAGCCTGTTTATTGTTGTATCACGAGAGCTCCTTGGAAACATATACAGCGAATCACCATCAAAGGCTGAAGATAGCTGCAGTTTGTGTTTATGCTTCAGAAAGATTTCCTGCTTCGTGTTCTCCTTGTGCTTCTTCTTGGATATCTCATATTTTTTATCTCAGATAGCAGGGGCCACAGTGTGTTTTGTCAGTAGAGAGGAGGAGATGATCTGCTTTGAATTGTGATTTTTGGAGGATTTAAACCTTGCATCATTTTGGGTGTGTGTCTCGGGACTGTGGCAATATTGCAAATGCTGTATCTAAATGCTGTATCTGATTGGCTTTGTGAGCTCTCAGTGTGCACTTGCAGCCCACAAAGCCAATCAGATCCTGGGCTGCATCAGGAGAAGTGTGGCCAGCAGGTCGAGGGAGGTGATTCTCCCCCTTTGCTCAGCTCTGGGGAGACCCCACCTGGAGTACTGTGTCCAGTTCTGGAGCCCCTATTACAAGAGGGATATGGAGATGCTGGAAGGTGTCCAGAGAAGGGCCATGAGGATGAGCAGAGGGCTGGAGCACCTCTCCTATGAGGACAGACTGAAGGAGTTGGGGCTGTTCAGTCTGCAGAAGAGAAGGCTCTGAGGTGACTTAATTGTGGCCTTCCAGTATCTGAAGGGGGCCTACAGGAAGGCTGAGGAAGGACTTCTCAGGATCTCAGGTAGTGATAGGACTAGGGGGAATGGAATGAAGCTGGAGGTGGGGAGATTCAGGCTAGATGTGAGGAGGAAGTTCTTCCCCATGAGAGTGGTGAAGCCCTGGAATGGGTTGTCCAGGGAGGTGGTTGGGGCGCTGTCCCTGGAGGTGTTTAAGCCCAGGCTGGATGAGGCTCTGGCCAGGCTGATCTAGTGTGGGGTGTCCCTGCCCATGGCAGGGGGGTTGGAACTAGATGATCCTTGTGGTCCCTTCCAACCCTGAATGATACTATGATACTATGATACGGCACTTAGGTTTCTCCAGGGCCTTGACTTCAAAACTGCACAATAACTCTTGAGCTTCTATCTATCCAGGATGTTTATAAGCCTCTGAAAACCCTCTGGATTTTCTCAGATGAGGGCTGTCACACGCTACAGACTAATGTGCCTCTCTGTCTACCAGAGTGAAAGCCATGCAGTCGCATCAGAGTCGTTTAGTCTTTGCCATGCTCATGTGCACAATCACAAAGTCTGGCTGTTGGTTGAAAGTCTCAATTGAATGGTAGATATAAAAATAAGTCTGTCCTCTACAAATGGAGTTGAGATTACTTCTTTTCCCTCTCTCCAGATGTAAGAGAATGGGGGCTGTCTGGAGAAGAGAAGGCTCCAAGGAGATCTTATTGTAGCCTTCCAGTGTCTGGAGGGGGCTACAAGAAAGCTGGGGAGGGACTTTTGAGGGTGTCAGGACTGGGGGGGAATGGAGCAAAACTAGAAATGGGTAGATTCAGATTGGATGTGAGGAAGAAGTTGTTCCCCATGAGGGTGGTGAGAGACTGGCACAGGTTGCCCAGGGAGGTGGTGGCAGCCTCATCCCTGGAGGCTTTGAAGGCCAGACTGGATGTGGCTGTGAGCAACCTGCTGTAGTGTGAGGTGTCCCTGGCCATGGCAGGGGGGTTGGAACTGGCTGATCCTTGAGGTCTCTTCCAACCCTGTTCTCTGATTCTATAAGACGTGGCAGTTCAGTCTCCACTCGTGCCTGAGGGAAGTGGAGCCTGGATGGATTTTTCTTTCAAAAGGAAGTCTATACATGCAGAAAAAGATAACATTTGATGTCAGTTACATAATTCAGTGATGATGGATTTTCCATGGTAGCTATGCTGATCTCTCCTTCTGGGAAGAATTTCTTCCTCACATCCAGCCTAAACCTGGCCTGGCACAGCTTGAGACTGTGTCCTCTTGTTCTGGTGCTGGTCGCCTGGGAGAAGAGACCAACCCCCACCTGGCTACAACCTCCCTTCAGGTAGCTGTAGACAGCAATAAGGTCTCCCCTCAGCCTCCTCTTCTCCAGGCTAAGCAACCCCAGCTCCCTCAGCCTCTCCTCATGGGGCTTGTGCTCCAGGGTAGTGATTGCTGTGTGATAGGGAGGGAGGGCTACAACCTCCCTTCAGGTTCTCGTGCATACAGTTGTCTATTTGCAATGCCAAGACTTTAAAGGTTAAACTCTTCATGACCCATCACAACTGATAAAATAAAACCTAAACAAAAATAAATAGAAATAAAGGAGGTGAAAAGTCTCTGCCACTTTCTAAAAGGACCTGGGAGTGCAAGGGGCCAGCTCTTGCAGGGCTGTGGGCGGTGTTTCCATAGGAGTTTCTGGAGGCAAAAAAAAGAATCCCCTCTCTGAAGGTGGCAAGTCAGCTGCTCAACTGTGCTGTAACCTTCAGCTCTAGGAAATATTCTGAGTCATGCCAGATGCATCTTGGAGCCCAACATGAGATTTCATTGTCTTCCTCAGTCACAGTTCAGTTATTTCCCCATGGAGGGTTTTTAGCCAACCTTTCCATTCTCGGCAGCAAAAAGAACAGATGCCTGGATAGATCCAAGCACAGGACACCAAAAGCCTACTTGTCACAGCAGTGATAGAATTATCATGAAGAATCATAGAATCAATAAGGTTGGAAAAGACCTCAGAGATCATCAAGTCCAACCTATTACCTAACACCTCATGACTAACTAAACCATGGCTTCAAGTGCCAAAGTGCCATGACCAGTCCCTTTTTGAACAGCTCCAGGGGTGGGGACTCCACCACCTCCCTGGGCAGCACATTCTAATGGCCAGTCTCTCTTGCTGGGAAGAACTTTCTCCTCACCTCAAGCCTAAACCTCCCTTGGCACAGCTTGAGACTGTGTCTTCTTGTTCTGTCTGAGGTTTTCTGTCAGAAGAGACCAATCCCCACCTGGCTACAGCCTCCCTTCAGGTAGTTGTAGCTGACAATAAGGTCTCCCCTGAGCCTCCTCTTCTCCAGGCTAAGCAACCCCAGCTCCCTCAGCCTCTCCTCACAGGGCTGTGCTCCAGACCTCTCCCCAGCTTTGCTGCCCTTCTCTGGACACCTTCCAGCAGCTCAACCTCTTTCCTGACCTGAGGAGCCCAGAACTGGACACAAGACTAAAGGTGTAGCCTAACCAGTGCTGAGTACAGGGTAGAATGACTTCCCTGCTCCTGCTGGCCACACTGTTCCTGATAGAGGTCAGATTGTCATTGGCCTTCTTGGCCACCTGGGCACACTGCTGGCTCATGTTCAGCCTACCATCAACCAGTACCCCCAGGTCCTTTTGTGCCTGGCTGCTCTCCAGCCACTCTGCCCCCAGCCTGTAGCACTGCGAGGGGTTGCTGTGACCTGCATGGGAAGGCTGCTGTTCTGTTTCATTTGTTCCTTGGTCCTTCCTTCTTTCCTCCTTTGAGCACTGCTGCTAGGTGTTCAGAGAGATTATAAATAGGTGTTAGGGCAGTGCTATCCTGAGGACTTTCAGTTTTATGCAGTGGTAGAAAATGTTCCAGAACGTTTCATTGTTCATTTTTGCCATAGTCTTGTGGGTGATGTTGGGTTCAAGCAATAAATTGCAGTTCTGGCACAGGATGCCCTTATGGAAAGGTTAAAAACATCCCCAGAACACTCTTTTTTTTTGGCTTTCTCCAAAGGCTTTTGAATAATAGATGGTTTTTTTTTTTTAGCAGCATGCAGGGTAGGCTTGTGCTGAGATTGTGCAGCACAGTGTATGCTTTTTCAGAGCTCTGCATGGACCTGCAGTTATTCAATGGCTGGAAAATACCTTTTTTTTTCCTTTGGTGAGCAAAGCATGGCTTCTGACTCTTCTTAAAGGAGCTGCATATATAAAGAGATCCAAACTGAGCTGCTGTCTGCCTCTGCTGCATTGGAAATACCACCAGCTTTTAATGCATCCTTTCTCCTCGCTGACTGAACTCCTCTCACTGCTTTGGAAGGACGCCTTGGCAAGGCAGGGCTGGATGTGGATATCTTGTGTGATTCTGTTTAATTATCTGAGTGCTAAGTCAATATCTGGAGCAGGGACAATTGGACTCACAGGGCTCTTCAGTGTGTGTGTGGAATATGACTGCTCTGCCCTAGAAATCTCACACCACATGCAGCTCTTGCCCTTTGTCCTTTCTTTCTTCTTGGCTCCATGTGGCCACACTGTCCGTGGTTGACCCAAAGCTGCACAAGCCCCAGGGATCAGGATGAAATTTGAATGCCTGCCACTGCAAAACTCCTCCTCTGCAATCTGCCAAACCCAGCTGTGACATTCTCAAGCAGGATGACCAATGCTCTCTGTACAGCAATGAGATTTCCCCACGGAAAGCAATGTGCCTGCAGTAGCTGTGGCATGCAGCGTTCACAGATGAGCTGTGAGTCCTTTTTCTGCTTCTCTCTTCTAAGGGATTGTTTTTTTTCAGAGCCAGTGTAGGACTCCTTCTACCATAGGAGAGTCTCCAGTACAATGCTCCTGTAAGCTGCCTGCCACTTCTTCTGGGCATTTTTCTATTTAGGGGAAGAACAGGTCAAAGCTCTGGCCTGGCAGTGCTGGGTGACAGCAGCTGCACATGAGCCAGCAGAGTGCCCAGGGGGCATGGAAGGCCAAGGGCATCTTGGCTTGTATCAGGAACAGTGTAGCCAGCAGGACTGGGGATGGAATTCTGCCTTGTACTCAGCACTGCTGAGACCTCCCCTCGAGCACTGTGTGCAGCTCTGGGCCCTCACTGCAAGAGAGAGCTTGAGGTGCTGGAGCAGGTCCAGAGGAGAGCAACCAGACTGGGGAAGGGACTGGAGGGAAAGTCTGATGAGGAGAGGCTGAGGGAGCTGGGGGTGTTCAGCCTGGAGGAGACTCAGGGGGGACCTTATCACACTCTACAACTACCTAAAGGGAAGTTGTAGTCAGGTGGTGGTCAGGCTCTTCTCCCAGGCACCTTATGACAAGACCAGAGGGCATGGCCTGAAGCTGCACCAGGGGAGGGTTAGGTTGGATGTTAGGAAGCACTTCCTCATGGAAAGGGGAATTAGACACTGGAATTGACTGCCCAGGGAGGTGGTGGAGTTGCCATCCCTGGATGGCAAGAGTTCAAGGCAAGATTGGATGTGGCACTGAGTGCCGTGGTCTGATCCATGTGGTGGTGTTGGGTCCTAGGCTGTACTTGGATGATCTCTGAGGTCTATTTCAGCCTCAATAATTCTGTAATTTGGTGATTTAACTTTGGAATGGATGTCTTCATCAGATCCTCCATTGAAGGCAGCATTGCCGTTGTTCTGTCGTGTGGGAAAAGCACAGAGGGAGTGTAGATAAATTTCCCTGCTCCTGGAAGAAATGATCCATGAAAATTACTCCCTTTGCTGCATGAAACAGTCTGTTCCCCAGGCAAGTGCTTTGAAGAGATACTCAGTAGATGGAAGGGCTTCTGTGTTTTCAGCAGCCTTCAAAATCACCTTCTTCATGAGTTGTTCGCTGCTTTTGCATTAGGAACAGTAAATTCTGTAGAAAGACTGATCTCAAGCCTCAAAGCTCTAAGAAGTCTCTGACTCTGTGTCCCATGTGTCAGTTCATCAGTAAGATTAAACCTGCACACGCAGACAACAGAGAGCTTGCCACAGCACCAGCCCTTTCAGAGACTGGGGAAAGGGCTGGAGGGGAAGTCTGATGAGGAGAGGCTGAGGGAGCTGGGGTTGCTTAGCCTGGAGAAGAGGAGGCTCAGGGGAGACCTTACTGCTCTCTACAACTACCTGAAGGGAGACTGTAGCCAGGTGGGGGTTGGTCTCTTCTCCTAGGCAAGCAGCACCAGACCAAGAGGACACAGTCTCAAGCTGTGTCAGGGGAAGTTTAGGGTGGATGTTAGGAAGAAGTTCTTGCCAGCAAGAGAGATTGGCCATTGGAATGTGCTGCCCAGGGAGGTGGTGGAGTCACCATCACTGGAGGTGTTTGGGAGGAGACTGGATGAGGCACTTGGTGCCATAATTGAATTGATTAGATGGTGTTGGGTGATAGGTTGGACTTGGTGATCTTGAAGGTCTTTTCCAACCTGGTTAATCCTGTGACTCTGTGATTCTTACCACCATATGGTAGCAGTGATACCACAAAGTTGTCCTGAGCTGACTATGCAGGAAAGTAGTTTCAGATGATCTAACAAAGCCAGCATGGAGAGGGCCACTGCATCCTCCAAAGGCACTTTACACCCAGTCAACTGAGAAATTGTGCAAGACTACAATTGCTAAGGAGGCCAGCACAGTGGCAAGGGGGACAGCTGCCTTTTAAGCTTCTGCAGCCATTATCATTGCTGGACAAATCCAAATCCCATCTGGAAGTGTTTAAAGTGAGACTAAATGAGGCACTTGGTGCCATGGTTGAGTTGATTAGATGGTGTTGGGTGATAGGTTAGACTTGATGATCTCAAAAGACTCTTCCAAGCTGGTTAATTCTGTACATTGGAATGTGGCTCATCTCATGCTCTTGCCTTGTGAGATACCTTCTTCTCTAGATGGGGCCAGAAATAATGGCAACTCTTGGAAACTTTGTAGGAAACCCAGCCCCTAACAAACTTTATTGCAACAACATGATTGCAGACAGAAGCCCACTGGCTTCTATTTTTTTTTCTGTGAAGAAAGGGAAAAGAGGTCTGCTTTTGGATCAGGAGAAATGCATCCCATGTGTTGCTGCTGAACTGGGAGCTCTTCAGTGTGATTATAGGAGCCCAAAGTGGCTCTCGTGCCTATTTCCATAGCCAGGGCTAAATTAGGCTGAGCTTATAGTTGAACTCTGGTTTGGCATACCCAGTGATGAGGCTGTCCCAACGATGATGTCTCACAAGATGGTGGGGCTGGAAATGAATCCTTGTCTCTAGGCAATGGCCCTTGGGAGTTTGCAAGGGTGTATCTTACCCTGGGTGTAAAGGACAAATCCCTTCACCGCCTGCGGCATCGTCATAGGAGCACAGAATCATAACATGTTTTGGGGCTGGAAGGGACCTTCAAAGATCACCTAGTCCAATTCCCTGCAGTCAGCAGGGACATCCCCAACTAGATCAGGTTGCTCAGAGCCCTGTCAATCCTCACCTTGAATGCTTCCAGGGACTGGGGCTTCTGCCACCTCTCTGGGCAGCCTGTGTCAGTGCTTCCCAATCCTCTTCATGTACATCAGATGGATGTGGTGATGCACTATCTCATATTGCTTTTGTAAAGTCTCTTGAGACCTGTTGGTGGAATGAGGAAGATGTTAGTGTTTGCCATCAGTGTAGAGCCACTTCCTGAAGGTAGCAAAGGGTTTGAAGAACGTATCACACTCCTGTCCTGAAATATGGGGGGGAGGGGGGACAAAGAGAAGAAGGCTAAAAGAAATATTCCCTCCTCAAACGAGTGGTTCTGATTGTGTGTGCAGCAAAGGAAACAGAACTGCTCATCTTCAGCAAGTGAACATCTGCAATTTCAATCCCTCATGGCATGTTCTAAGGCTGCAGGCTTCGTTGCTGTGATCTTTTCTTCTTCTTTTTAATGGTGCATGTAGCACAGGACTCAGTTCTTTGCCCTTTGTGGGACTTGGAGGCTTTCCATGGTTTAATGTGAAAAAGGGCTGTTGCTGAAGGAGCTGCTTAGCCAGTTTGCTTTGAAGATGTGGCAGCAGAGCCTGTGTGTGCCTTGGTCTCCCTCAGGGGTGTGTCCTGCAGCTGCCGGATGCCTTCACTTCCCTGGATTTCCCCTTGCAACAGTTTGTGATTACACATAGCCAATTAGAGCCGTCCCTGACACACACCCTGCAGGGCAGCAGGCACAGCAGCAAAGGGAACAGCAGGAAGGTACCAGTGGAGGACAGAGAGGTTTGCTGTGCCCTGGTGCTTGTTCAGAGCAGGGTCTCCAGGTAAAGGCACCATCATGGATGACTAGAAATGTACATCTATGCCTAAAAGAGATTTGCTTTTGGACCACAACACAGAGTCACAGAATGGTTTGGGTTGGGAGGGACCTCCAAAGGTCACCCCCGCCTACAGTCAGCAGGGACATCCTCCACTAGGTCAGGTTGCTCAGAGCCTTCTTGAGCCTGACCTTGAACACCTGAAGGCAGGTTGTAGCCAGGTGGGGATTGGTCTCTTCTCCCAGGCAAGCAGCACCAGAACAAGAGGACACAGTCTCAAGCTGTGCCAGGGGAAGTTTAGGCTGGATGTGAGGAAGAAATTCTTCCCAGCAAGAGAGACTGGCCATTGGAATGTGCTGCCCAAGGAGGTGGTGGAGTCATCATCACTGGAAGTGTTTAAGAAGAGCCTGGCTGAGGCAGTTGGTGCCATGGTTTAGTTGATTAGATGGTGTTGGGTGCTGGGCTGGACTCAATGATCTCAGAGGTCTTCTCCAGCCTGGTTAACTCTGTATTCTGTATGTACATCTCCCCCAGCTGCCAGTCCGTCTGAGCTGCCAGGAAGGGCTGTCACTGGAGAACAGCAACAACGAAAAGGAAGGTTGTGTTTGGACTGAATTGGCTTGGCAGCTGTGGGTGTAGCTCCCTTCACTCTCATTTCCCATTGAACTGTACTTAATGAATTAATCCAATTGAAAAATAATTAGCGGTTGTAATTCGTTAACCAAACCACCACAGTGTGATGAGTGCTCCTCGGCCAAGCCTATGGCTGCCTGAGCCCAGCAGCTGTCATTAGGATTAAGCACTTGAGGAAAATCAAAATCACAGAAGTGATTTGGTGTGTAATGAATCAGGGGCTTGTTTGTGTGGCACAGGGCAGGCTGCCTTCTTCAGCCAGTGCTGCACTCGGTGGCGAACGGTGCTGGTCCAAGCCACAGCCTGTCTGAATCACAGAGTGGTTTGGGTTGGAAGGGGCCTTAAAGATCATCTGGTTTCAACCCCCCTCCCACTGCCAGGGACACCTGGCCACTAGATCAAGAGAGGGGTCCCTGCCCGTGGCAGGGGAGTTGGAACCGGATGGTCTTCGAGATGCCTTCCAACTCTGACAGTTCAGTGATACTATGGACTGAGGGCAAGATTTTCAGAGAGCCACGTCCCTTGTCCCTGCCTCCTAATGACTCAGCATTTCTGAATCTGCATTGCTGTCTTTGCAGGAGCATCCCAGCATTTTGCAGAGGCAGAAACTGCTGCCTGCCAACCCAGCAGCTCTTGCCAGTTGTGTTTCAGGTCTGTGCCAAGGGGGCACATGTTGTGGATGAGCTAACTTGAAATGCAGTGGTGGTGACACACGCAGTAGCAGTTGCACTTAAGGCTGTGTTAGCAGCTTTGCTCCCTGCTATGCTGGCGTCATCTTACACAACGGAAGAAGATAGTGGCAATCACAAGTGCCTGGGGAAATTCCCAGCGGGAGAACTGCTCAATTATGCAGCATCACCTCTGCTTCTTTGGTGTTTCTTAAAGTCTGGCATGTAGCAGTGATGCTACTGAGAAAAACAGGTATAGAGCTCTTTAGAGGCCTTCAAAGGATCTGGGGGTTGCCAGCTGGCTAAACACGAGCCAGCAGTGTGCCCAGGTGGCCAAGAGGGCAAGGTGGCCTGGATCAAAAATAGTGTGGCCAGGAGGAGCCGGGAAGTCATTGTGCCCCTGTACTCAGCACTGGTTAGGCCACACCTTGAGTCCTGTGTTGAGTTCTGGGCCCCTCAATTTAAGAAGGACTTTGAGATACCTGAATGTGTCCAGAGAAGGGCAACAAAGCTGGGGAGGGGTCTGGAGCACAGCCCTGGGAGGAGAGGCTGAGGAGCTGGGGTTGTTTAGCCTGGAGAAGAGGAGGCTCACAGGAGACCTTATTGCCATCTCCAACTACCTGAAGGGAGGTTGTAGCCAGGTAGGAGCTGGTCTCTTCTCCCGGGCAAGCAGCACCAGAACAAGAGGACACAGTCTCAAGCTGTGCCAGGGGAAGTTTAGGCTGGATGTTAGGAAGAAATTCTTCCTAGCAAGAGAGATTGGCCATTGGAATGTGCTGCCCAGGGAGGTGGTAGCGTCACCATCCCTGGAAGTGTTGAGGAAGAGCCTGGACGATGCACTTAGTGCCGTGGGTTAGTTGATTAGATGGTGTTGGGTGCTAGGTTGGACTTGATGATCTCTGAGGTCTTTTCCAACCTTACTGATTCTATGAAAGGGGGGAAAGGCTGGAGGTATTATCTCCCTCTCTGGAAATATTCAAAACCCGCTTGGGTGCATTCCTGTGTGACCTGCTCTAGGTGCTCCTGCTCTGGCAGGGGGGTTGGACTGGCTGAGCTTTCAAGGTCCCTTCCAGCCCCTAACATGCAGTGATTCTGTAACCTGGGGAGAAGGCACCGTGTCTCAGCCATGGCACAGCAAGCTATGTGCTTCTTGCCTGCAGATGTCACCCGCTCAGCACTGCTGCTGTCATTATTGCTAAAATCATTATTGCTTTCCAGGGAATCATAAAACCCCCAGTCTTTATCTTATGTTGACACAAAATCATTACAAAAATAGAGTCTGCTCCCCCCTGCTGTGGTCTGAGTTGTCTCTGCCTGGCGTTTCTTGGATCTTTCTCTCACCTCCCAGTTTCTGTCTGCTTCACTCCCTGGTTCTCTGCAGAGTTCTCTACATCAGAGCAACACATCAGCAAAGATCTGAGCTGTTGGGATGTGACAGCAAAGACACATTTGACTTCCCTGCCACTTAGCAGAAGTTGCTGTTGTATTGAACAGCAACTGTGTGACTGGCAAGTAAACAACTCCAAACTTCAGACAGGTATCTGCCAAAGCTCTCCTTGCTTGTTTGTTCTGCAGGTCCTGTGTGACAGACATGTGTGAGTGCCCTGTCCATAAAAACTGCTACTGTGAGTCCTTCCTGGCCTATGCCCGAGCCTGCCAGAGGGAAGGGCTCCAAGTCCAGTGGCTACCGGAGCAGAACTGTGCAGGTAAGAGTTTGGGGACCTCTGCTTTGTAAGGCACTGCTTAGGCTAAGGGGCTGCTATCCCTTTACTGGGGGAGGGAGGGAATCAAAAAAGGAACTGACTGGAGAGGACTGGGATTAGAATCATAGAATCACAGAATTGTTCGGGTTGGAAGGGACCTCAAGGATCAGCCAGTTCCAACCCCCCTGCCATGGCCAGGGACACCTCACACTGCATCAGCTTGATCACAGCCACATCCAGCCTGGCCTTCAAAACCTCCAGGCATGAGGCTTCCACCACCTCCCTGGGCAACCTGTGCCAGTCTCTCACCACCCTCATGGGGAACAACTTCTTCCTCACATCCAATCTGAATCTACCCATTTCTAGTTTTGCTCCATTCCCCCCCAGTCCTATCACTCCCTGACACCCTCAAAAGTCCTTCCCCAGCTTTCTTGTAGCCCCCTTCAGATCCTGGAAGGCCACAATTAGGTTTCCTTGGAGCCTTCTCTTCTCCAGACTGAGCAGCTCCAACTCCCACAGTCTGTCCTCATAGGAGAGCAGCTCCAGCCCTCTAATCATCCTCATGGCCATTAACAGTAGCAGGGAAGTTGCATTCTGAATTAAGGAGAAGACCTTACCAGGAAAGGTACTCACACATCAAATATTAGAAATGTTTATGTCACTTCAAATCTTTTCACCTCTACTGCTGACTATCAGAGACTCATAGAGTGGTCTGGATTGGAAGGGACCTCAAAAGATCATCCGGTCCAACCCCCTTGCAGTCAGCAGGGACATCCCCAATTAGATCAGGTTGCCCAGAGCCCTGTTGAGCCTCACCTTGAATATCTCCAGGGATGGGGCCTCAACTACCTCCCTGGGCAACCTCTTCCAGTGTTCCACTACCCTCATGGTATCTTAATTTGATATAGTGTCAGGGAGAAGTGCATGCCTTTTTCATTCAGGATATGTAAATGGTTGATGAAAGACAATGTTTGAACTCCTTTGGCCTCCTCTTAAAGCAGAGTTATATATCCAGAGACAAAGTGCATTAGGTTCAAGATGGGAAGAAGAGGTAATGTATTTAATGGGAATGTTAAAATCCAAACCTGCCTTGATATTGGTACTTGTATCAGACTCCCTGTGTGATTAGGAGAACAAGAGGACACAGTCTCAAGCTGTGCCAGGGGAGGTTTAGGCTGGAGGTTAGGAAGAAGTTCTTCCCAGCAAGAGAGATTGGCCATTGGAATGTGCTGCCCAGGGAGGTGGTGGAGTCACCATCACTGGAGGTGTTTAAAAAGAGCCTGGATGAGGCACTTGGTGCCATGGTTTAGTTGATTAGATGGTGTTGGGTGATAGGTTGGACTGGATGATCTCGAAGGTCTTTTCCAACCTGGTCTATTCTATTCTATTCTATTCTATTCTATTCTATTCTATTCTATTCTGTTCTGTTCTGTTCTGTTCTGCCTGGAGAAGAGGAGACTCAGGAGTGACCTTATTGCTCTCTGCAACTACCTTAAGGGAGGTTGTAGACAGGCAGAGGTTGGTCTCTTCTCCCAGGCAGCCAGAACTAGAACAAGAGGACACAGTCTCAGGTTGCGCCAGGGGAGGTTTAGGCTGGAGGTTAGGAGGAAGTTCTTCCCAAAGAGAGTTATTGGCCGTTGGAATGTGCTGCCCAGGGAGGTTGTGGAGTCACCATCACTGGAGGTGTTCAGAAGGAGACTTGATAGGGTGCTTGGTTGCATGGTTTAGTTAATTAGGTGCTGTTGGATGATAGGTTGGACACGATGATCTTGAAGGTCTCTTCCAACCTGGTCTGGTCTGGTCTGGTCTGGTCTGGTCTATTCTATTCTATTCTATTCTATTCTATTCTATTCTAATTTGCCAGCAATTGTGAGGAATTGTTTCCATGAGAACTGGTGGCCTGTGGTCATGGGCACTTGCTGTAAAGTGCAATATTGCAGATGAATTTTTCCCCTGATGATGATCTCTCTTAATTGAGGACATTCTGTAATGACTGGAAATGTGTTCTGATTTATGGAAAACAATTGACAGTAGGTGGAGGGGTGGGAAGGGGAAGAGACAAAGGTACTCACTGCTGGTCAAAAAGCTATTACTCTGCGGTCCATTTTGGTGACTGTGTGTGGCTCAGGGTCTCCTATTTCCACTTCAATTTCCTTTTCTGTGGGAGGCACAATAGCAGGGATGGGTGAGTGACAGAGCAAATTGCACTTGATCGACTATTCCCAAAAGGCTCTTGGTTATTTCCACCTTTTCTCCTTACAAAACAACAAGCCCAGTGCAAACAGGCTGTCACTAAGTGTAAGCCCTTTCCAAGGATGTGGTCTGGGGCGGCAGCAATAACGTGTGCAATTTCCACCTACTGATCTGCGAGCAGATCCATGCAGAGCCTGAACCCAGCATCCTGACTGGTTTGTGGTTGGTTGGTGTTTTTTTTTTAACCAAAACATTTCAGACCTAGACCTCACTGTAGCTGATGCTGTAAAAAGGAATGAAAACCTCCAGTCCCTGCCTTCAGGAGTTTGTACAAGTGGTGGCACGTCACGACTTGACTAATTGAGGCTCCTTTTCACAATTTTTGTCTGGCATTTTACCAAAGCCAAGAAAAGTTTCTAAGGCAAAAAAAAAAAAGAGGAAAAGAAAAAAACCCACAACAAAACAGTCCTTGAGAGAATACTGTGAAGGAACTTAAGCACACATCTCCCATTAAAGTTAATGAAAGAAGTGTTTAAAGCCACCTAAGGAGTTTTTTAATCACGGTGCAGACTTCTAGAGGGAAAGGGGAGGTCTTGTGGAGCAGAATAGAATACAGAATTAAGCGGGCTGGAAAAGACCTTTGAGATCATTGAGTCCAACCTAGCACCCAACACCATCTCATCAACTAAACCATGGCACCAAGTATAGTAGATAGAATAGAATAGAATAGAATAGAATAGAATAGAATAGAATAGACCAAGTTGGAAGAGACCTTTGAGATCATCAAGTCCAACCTATCACCCAACACCATCTCATCAACTAAACCATGGCACCAAATGCCTCATCCAGGCTCTTCCTAAACATTTCCAGTGATGGTGACTCCACCACCTCCCTGGGCAGCACATTCCAATGGCAAATCTTTCTGGGAAGAATTTCTTCCTAACCTCCAGCCTAAACCTCCCCTGGCACAGCTTGAGATTGTGTCCTCTTGTTCTGGTGCTGGTTGCCTGGGAGAAGAGACCAATCCCCACCTGCCTAAAACCTCCCTTCAGGGAGTTGTAGACAGCAAGAAGGTCTCCCCTGAGCCTCCTCTTCTGCAGGCTAAGCAACCCCAGCTCCCTCAGCCTCTCCTCACAGGGCTGTGCTCCAGACCCCTCCCCAGCTTTGTTTCCCTTCTCTGGGTACATTCCAGCAACTCAACATCTTTCCTAAACTGAGGGGCCCCAAACTGGACACAGGACTCAAGGTGTGGCTTGACCAGTGCAGAGTACAGGGCAGAATGACTTCCCTGCTCCTGCTGGCCACACTATTCCTGACATAGGCCAGGAGACCAGAGATAAGCTATGTATATGCAAGTACCCTCCAAGCACTGGAGTGTCCAATGCTGAACAAGTAGCAGCATCTTCCGCAGTAGAACACAGGAGGTTCCACCTCAACATGAGGAGACACATTACGCTGAGGGTGACAGAGCCCTGGAGGAGGCTGCCCAGAGAGGTTGTGGAATCTCTTTTTCTGGAGACTTTCCAAACCCACCTGGATGCATTCCTGTGCAAGCCTGCCCCAGGTGACCCTGCTCTGGCAGGGGGTTGGACTGGATGATCTCTGGAGGTCCCTTCCAACCCCTAACATTCTGTGGTTCTATGATTTGGTGAGCATTAGAGTGCATCCACTGCATTCCATGTGATACCAGTGGCCAGCATCGAGGTTTTAATCTTTACCTTACTTCTTTTCTCCCCCAGCCCTCATAGTTAACATCTCTTGTGTCCCAGTTCTGGGTGAAGGTTGGTGGGGGTATGAAGTGATACATCCACAAGCAAACTCCAGCATTCTGTGACTTTCATTTCCTGCTTGACATTTTCATAGCTGGTGGGATGCTTGCAAGAGCTGTGCTGTGAGGAAAATGGAGTCTACTTATTAGCAAAGTCAGGTTTTAATTATTCTTTTGTGTGTTATAAAAACCTGATCTTGTGTGGCTGCCAGTTCCTCTACCCTGACTGCTGTACTCTTAGCTCATTTTTATAATCCTTAGAAAGCTTGTGCTGTCTGCAGGGCCAGCCAAGCAAGATGCTCAGGAGGCTGGATTACTTCTCCTGTTCCCTGCCGTGCTCTTCCTCCTCCCACACCGTGGCCTCTAAGTCCACTGCACAATACTGCTGCTCAAGGTTTGAGGCTGGCTCAGTAAGGGGGATGTCAGCTGTCATTTAACCAGAGGGATGAAGAGAAGAATCTAAAGTGTAAGGAATATGGTTAGGGCAAGAAAGGGCTGGTGAGATCTGCATGGGACTGAGGAAAAAGGCTTTCCTTGGGAAGTAGTAGGGAGCGAGACCTTTTAGGATGGGCATAGGAAGAAATACAATGGGTACTGAGATACTAGATGCATTCTTGTGCAAGCCTGCCCCAGGTGACCCTGCTCTGTCAGGGGGGATTGGACTGGATGATCTCTGGAGGACATTGAGATACTTGAACATGTCCAGAGAATGGGCAACAAGGCTGGGGAGAGGTCTGGATCACAGCCCTGTGAGGAGAAGCTGAGGCAGCTGGGGTTGCTTAGCCTGGAGAAGAGGAGGCTCAGGGGAGACCTTATTGCTATCTGCTACTATCTGAAAGGAGGTTGTAGCCAGGTGGGGGTTGGTCTCTTCTCCCAGGCAACCTGTGACAGAATGAGAGGACACAGTCTCAGGCTGTGCCAGGAGAGGTTTAGGCTGGAGGTGAGGAGAAAGTTCTTCCCAGCAAGAGAGATTGGCCATTGGAATGTGCTGCCCAGGGAGGTGGTGGAGTCACCATCCCTGGAGGTGTTCAAAAAAGGATTGGATGTGGCACTTGAAGCCATGGTTTAGTTTAGTCATGAGGTGTTGGGTGATGGGTTGGACTTGATGATCTCTGAGGTCTTCTCCAGCCTTGTTGATTCTATGATTCTGTGATGTGTGAGGAAGAAAGAAATAGGAGACCCAGTGTGAGAGCAACAAGAAATAAGAGAAAGTGAAACATGCAAGAGGGAAAGAAAAGATACAAATGGAAGGAAGAGGTAAGAAAAGGAAAGGAGATAGGACAAAAGAAAATTCTTTAGCCCAAGAAAGGCTTAGCAGGCAGTTTGCAAAGTGCAGTTAAGTAAACTGAAGGGGGGAAAAGCCTTGAATCATAATAAATGAAGGTTGAATTTCTGAGGGTGCTGAGAGAAAGAAGACTCAAGGCTGGCAGATGTGGAGGTGGTGGAGCCACTGTCTCTGCAGGTGACCTGGCATGCTGGGACATGGTTTCATGGCCACAGTGGTGTTAGCTCAGTGGCTGCACTCAGTGACCTTGGAGGTCTTTTCCAATCAAAACCATTCTGTGATTCTGTGGCTACACAGGCAAGAAGAAAATGCAGTCATGGACTATAATGCAGTGCAAAGCCCACATGGTAGCACTGAAGTGCTGATGTGTCCCAACAGCCTCACCAAAATGGAAGAGTTTTCTGTTTTTCCCAAGTGATTGGTTGAATTAGAGGAGGATGAGTATGCATCTTCTCTCCTGCTTCCCCTCTTCTCTGCTAAACAATCCCAATTCCCTCAGCAGTTCCTTCTAAGACTTGGTCTCCAGACCCTTCACCAGCTTTGTGGTCCTTTCCTGGATGCACTTCAGCAGCTCAATGTCCTTCTTGTACTGAGGGGCCCAAGCCCCAACTCAGTATTCCAGGTGTAGCCTCACCAGTGCTGAGCACAGGAGCACAATCACTCCCCAGCTCCTGCTGGCCCCACTATTCCTGATACAGGCCAGGAATCTCTTGGTCATCTTGGCTGCCCAGGCATACTGCTGGCACACGTTCAGCTGGCTGTCAACCACCAGCCCCAGATCCTTTGCTGGGCACCTTTCCAGGCACTTTGCCCCAAGCCTGTAGAGATGCTTTGGGTTGGTGTGACCCAGGTGCAGCACCTGGCACTTGGCCTTATTAAAACTCATCCAAGTGATCTTGGCCCATCGATCCAGCTTGCCCTGTCCAGATCCCTCTGTAGAGCTCTCCTGCCTTTGAGCAGATCAGTCTGGTGTCATCTGCAGACTCCCCTCATCCAGATAATTGAGAAAGATGCTAAACAAGGCTGGCCCCAAAAACTGAGCCCTGGGGAACACCAGCTGCCAGCTGGATTTGACTCCATTCACCACAACTCTCTTCTTGGCTGGGAAAACAAAACACCTTGAAAACCCCAAAACACCCTGAAAACCCCAAAACACCTTGAAAACCCAAACTGTGCCCAAATATTGGCTGAGAAATGCCTGTGCAATCAGATTTACCAACTAATCATCCACCAAGGAAATCCTTCAGTAGTTCCATGTTAGTTGTTTTGGCTTTTGTGCTTGGAGAGCAGGAATTGCTCCTAAATAATTAGGGCCAGGTCTGCAGAGAGCAGGTATAGACAGATATAAGTCTTCTCTCTGAAACTGCCAAACAGGCCAGGATAAACCAGCTCTGGTCTGAAAACCCTGTAGCCTTATTAGGCAGGGTTTATTAGCTGAGGCACAGTGCTGCATTGATGTGACTACATGGCTTCTGGGCTGGAGCTGGCTGTCATCCCACCAGCTCAGAAAGCAGTCTGAGGAGGCTCACATCTGTCATGCCAAACACATGTTGTAGAAGAGTGGAAAATTGCTGCTGGGGCTGGTGATGTTGCAAAGTGCAGTATTATTACCAACTTTTGTACTCTGCAGTTGGGGTTTTGATTCTTCCTTTTTGGTTTGTTGTTGTTTTTTTTTGCTAAGGGACTAAGGAAGTTATTAGGAACAGAGCTCAGTTCTTCCAGAGAGGAGCTGGCCTCGAGAGCTGGGTGCAAAGGCATTGCTTCTGTCTTTCATGTTTGCGTGGTGCTGATTTGTTGCAGCAGTCCCCAGGAAGCCTACTGCAGAATGTCTTTATTTTGCTTTTTTAAACTGTTGATGAAGTGGAATGTTCTGGATCAAGCACCCCACATGTTAACAACTGGAGCAGGCACCAGTAAAAGCCATGCAAGGGAACTTAAACAGCAGCCATGGCCCTTTTCTGATTGCTTTTTTTCCCCTTGACAACAAGTTAGTCATGCCACTAGAGGCTGCCTACAGCAGAAAACAAAGAGCAGATCTTGGACGTGGCAGCATGTGAAGGAGGAGGAGGTGTTTTGACATACCACATCCATGTGTGGTAGAGGGGAGCTGGGGAGTGCTTACAAATGTCCTGGCTGCCTGTAAGAGGTTGTTGTTTGCCCTGAGGGGCAGATGGGGAAGTGGAAAGGTGACCTTGGCCCATTTGCCTCAAACCCAGTGGCTGAGACAACAGCCAGAGCTCAGGTGGAATGAACAGGCCAGCTGTTACTGCAGCAAAGCTTTTTGAGAGGAAACCTGTGCAGCCTGGGAACTGAAGAGCAGAGTCCTTTCTGTATGGAACCTGCTCGCATTGAAGCCTAACCTTTCAGTCTGGGGTTGGTCCATTAGAGATCCTTTGAAGGGAAACTCAGGGGAAGGACAAAAGCTTCTAGTAAACAGCCCTCTTAATATAATTCACTTTGTGTGTGGACAATCACTCTCTTATCTTTCACCACCTTGGTCCTCCTTTCTTGACAGCTAATACTCCATTTGCAAAGCTCCTGGGAGCTCTGCGCATCTCTCCTTTCCCCTCTTGTAGAGAGGAGGTTCACTCTCTGTTCTTAGCACACCACACAAGTGCAGAGCTGGTTGTGAACCTTGTGCTTTACTGCATGCTCAGTATTGTTTGCATGGGTCTTTTCCCCCCTGCCTTCTAAATTTCCTGATTCCTTGAAATGTATTTTGAGTTCTCCCTTTTGTTTATTCCTTCTTTAATGTTATCATAGAATCAATAAGGTTGGAAAAGACCTCAGAGATCATCAAGTCCAACCTGTCACCCAACACCTCCTGACTAACTAAACCATGGCTCCAAGTGCCACATAAAATCCTTTCTTGAACACCTCCAGGGACAGTAACTCCACCACCTCCCTGGGCAGCACATTCCAATGGCTAACAACTCTCTCTGTGGAGAACTTTCTCCTCACCTCCAGCCTAAACTTCCCTTGGCACAGTTTGAGACTGACTCCTCTTGTTCTGGTGCTGGTTATCGTGTGGAGAGAGATGAAAATGTAAAGCCTGAAAAAAAGGTCTCAAAAAGCTTCTCAAAAGAAAGAGCTCTGCCCACATGATTGCAATGTGGGGTTTTTTTCCACATGTTTCTAAAATGATGGTCAGTAAAAGATGCCAGCAGGAGCAGGGAAGTCATTCTGCCTCTGTGCTCAGCACTGGTTAGGCCACACCTTGAGTATTGTGTCCAATTCTGGGCTCCTCAGTCTAAGAAGGATATTGATGTGCTGGAATGTAACCAGAGAAGGGCAATGAGGCTGGGGAGGGGTCTGGAGCACAGCCCTGTGAGGAGAGGCTGAGGGAGCTGGGGTTGCTTAGCCTGGAGAAGAGGAGGCTCAGGGGAGACCTTCTTGCTGTCTACAACTCCCTGAAGGGTGGTTTTAGGCAGGTGGGGGTCGGTCTCTTCTCCCAGGCAAGCAGCACCAGAACAAGAGGACACAGTCTCAAGCTGTGCCAGGGGAGGTTTAGGCTAGAGGTGAGGAGAGAGCTCTTCCCAGAAAGAGAGATTGGCCACTGGAATGTGCTGCCCAGGGAGGTGGTGGATTCACCATCCCTGGAGGTGTTTAAAAAGGGATTGGATGTGGCACTTGGTGCCATAGTTTTGTTGTCAGGTGGTGTTAGGTTTTAGGTTGGATTTGATGATCTCTGAGGTCTTTTCCAACCTTATTGATTCTATGATTCTGTGTTGCTCAGAGTTTTTAAGTAGCTTGCTCAAGTGCCTTCTCATATTAAAGCAAGAAAGCTTTCCCCCCATTCCCCCCCAATATCTATTTAATATTCAGCTGTTGATTCCCTGTAACTCCAGGCTCACTTTCTGCTGTGCTATCCAATTATTTCTTTTTGTGAGCTTGTTTAATATTTGTGTCCTGAGAGTTTTGTCTGCACCCTTGCCAGAATTCTTTCCTCAGGGCTGCTTCTCACATGAGCACAAACAGAGGCAAACTTGCAAGCAGCTGATGCTCTTCTGAGGAACCTTTTCCATTTGTGCTGCCTTAACACCAAGACTTCTGTCCCCTGTGATACACTCTTGTGTATTTCATCAATTTATTGCTGCCTGCTTTCTCTCTATGAATAATAGCAGTGCTGTAATGGTACTCTAGGGCAAATCTTCTCACCCAAACAGCATTTTTCTGCCTGGAACAGATCTGGTCTTTAAAGAAGTCTGCACCTCCAATGCCTTTCAATATGGAAGAAGCCTTCTTTATGCAATTGCCTCTCGCTGTGTGCAGCAGGACATGCTTGGGAGCCCTTTACCATCTATAAACTGCTTTATCCGTGTTTGGCTTTGCCATCAGGACAGCCATTAGGAAGAATAACAGGCTTTTATTCTCTATTGAACCATGGATTATTCTCCCCACTAAAAAGGCAGGTTATAAAAAGCTAAGAGTTTAAGTATCGATCTGGAGGGGGTGCAGTGCTTTTAGCTGCGCCCTCAGTGCTCTCCTGTATTGGCAAGGCATTGAACTGTCAGCTGCATAGATCAATGAATAGACACTGGAATCATTAAGTAGAAGAATCCTCATTGTCAGTGGTAAAATATCATAAAAGCCTGGAGCTAATTGGTTTTTAACATTTGGTTGGTTTAGCAATGGTGCTGCTGGGTTAGCATCATTGCCTTGGTTTGCTGGAATACACAATCCTGAAAGTATTTTAGGAAGAGGGAGTCTGATGTGGTGGAGGACTCTCCTTTCCCTTCTCCTTTCTGTAGAGATGGGAGTGACAATAACTGTCTGTCCTTGTAAATATCTCAGGAGTATGTGCAGGGTGAGTGCCCAGAGGCTGGAGCCAGGCTCTGCTGGGGGATGCCCAATGCCAGCACAAGGGGCAGTGGTGGAAGCTGAGGCAGAGAAAGTTCTATGGAAACAGGAGGAAACATTTTTGTTTCCCTGTGAGGGTGACAGAACACTGGAACAGGCTGCCCAGGGAGGGTTGTGGAGTCTCCCTCTCTGGAGATATTCAAAACCTGCCTGAATGTGTTCTGTGTGATCATGGTTTAGTTGTCTGCCATGGTTTAGTTGTTTAGGTGGGTTGGATTGGTTGATGGGTTGGACGCGATGATCTTGAAGGTCTCTTCCAACCTGGTCTGATCTATTCTATTCTCTTCTATTATTCTCTTCTGTTATTCTCTTCTATTATTATCTTCTAGTCTAGTCTAGTCTAGTCTATCCTATCCTATCCTATCCTATCCTATCCTATCCTATCCTATCCTATCCTATCCTATCCTATCCTATCCTATCCTATCCTATCCTATCCTATCCTTTCTATCTGCTCTAGACCCTGCTCTGGCAGGGGGGTTGGACTGGATGAGCTTTTGAGCTCCCTTCCAACCCCTAACAATCTGTGATTCAGTCAATCTTTGGTAAAAGGCATTGTAACAAATAAATAAACACTCCTAGGCCTTAAACAGAAAGGTGAGAGCTGCTTACAGACAGACCCATTGCCAAAGCATTCTGCACCATCAGCTGTGTTGTAATTCTCAACAAGTTTGAGACTGATGGGAACTTGCTACCGTTTTGATGAAGCATTTTGCTACATCTATGTTTTTGTTGCATGTAATGCAGTGGAGTCCCATTACAAGTAGAATTTCCCTTGTGATGGCTTAGAGCAAGACAGATTGCTCTTTTTCTTCTTCCCAAAGGGGCAAAAGGAAATGACTCACACAAAGGATTGGATAGGATGGGAAAGGTTAAATGGAAGTGCCATTTACATCTACATACAACTGTACAAAGCATAGCAAAGCATATAAAATACACCAAAATCCATAGTCTGGGCTTAACACAGAAGCTCATTAAGCCAAAGCTTTACACGAACCTCCCTTTAAACCAAGCTAACAAAACCCAAGCTTTCATGCCCTTTTCCAAGCAAGCCTCTCTGCTCTCCGTACCACACCATTGTGACACAGCACAAGATTTGTCGTGGCAGCTCCAGGCCCCAATTAGGCAGCTGCAGGCCTAATTGGCAGCATTGCCAAGGCTGACATCAGGCCTTGCTTTCCCCTCCAAAGAGATAAGAGCCTGGGCATCCTTCCTGGGAGGAGAGAGGGAGGGGGAAAAGGGAAGGAAGTGGATTTTGCAGCCTGTTTTATAGGGATGAAGGACTTACGGGTATGACATACAGCTTCCAGTCAGCCTCCTGGACACTTTGAGTCCTGTGTCCAGTTCTGGGCTCCTCAGTCTAAGAAGGATATTGATGTGCTGGAATGTAACCAGAGAAGGGCAATGAGGCTGGGGAGGGGTCTGGAGCACAGCCCTGTGAGGAGAGGCTGAGGGAGCTGGGGTTGCTTAGCCTGGAGAAGAGGAGGCTCAGGGGAGACCTTCTTGCTGTCTACAACTCCCTCAAGGGAGGTTGTAGCCAGGTGGGGGTTGGTCTCTTCTCCCAGGCAAGCAGCACCAGAACAAGAGGACACAGTCTCAAGCTGTGCCAGGGGAGGTTCAGGCTGGATATTAGGAAGATGTTTTGCACAGAGAGATTGGCCATTGGAATGTGCTGCCCAGGGAGGTGGTGGAGTCCCCATCACTGGGGTTGTTTAAGAAGAGCCTGGATGAGGCACTTGGTGCCATGGTTTAATTGATGAGATGGTGTTGGGTGATCGTTTGGACTTGATGATCTCAAAGGTATTTTCCAACCTGTTCTGTTCTGTTCTATTCTATTCTATTCTATTCTATTCTATTCTACTCTATTCTGTTCTGTTCTGTTCTGTTCTGTTCTTAGGAGGTCTGTAACTGTGGCTGTTAGTGGCACCCACAGCCTCAACCTGCCATATCCCTCTAGATGATTGCCAGATCAAAATGTGCTGTTTTGCTGTTTGCAGTAGAAGCCAGGGCAAGAGATGCCCAGCTCTGTGTAATGCTCACACCTGGTTCCTTTCCCCTGCCTTTCAGCTACCCAATGCAAGCACGGTGCGGTGTATGACACCTGTGGCCCAGGATGTGTCAAAACCTGTGACAACTGGAACGAGATCGGCCCCTGCAACAAGCCCTGCGTGGCAGGCTGCCACTGCCCAGCAAATTTGGTGCTTCACAAAGGAAGATGCATCAAGCCAGTCCTGTGCCCGCAGCGATGACACTCCCTTCTCTTCCCACGGACACTACCGCGGGTGCTCGCCGCCTCCCTTGGGTGCTCCCAGCCGGCGTGCAGGACTCCAGCTACTCACAGAGTGTAAATCTGCTCCTGTGTGTGTATTTATGTGTGCTTCTGTATCTGCACATGGCACCTAGAGGGCTATGGAAATGATACCTGTGTGTCCCTAGACGCACAGAGCTCGACACAAGTGCCCTCAACGTAAGTACAACCCAGATATTTATATATGTCCACACACACACACACACAAATATACAGCCTTTCTATATCTCATAAAAGGATGAATTGTTATATGTATATTTTTTGCTATAAAGTTTTATGTATTATTATTATTATTATTATTATTATTTCTAGGCCCCCTGCTCTGTAAGTCATTGTACAAATAAACCAGGTGTTTTTAATATAATATAGTGGCATGAAAAGATTGGATGGCTTTGCCATTGCCTAAGTTTGTCGTTTCCAAGGAGACTTTTCCAGGGCCAGAGCACTGCCAGACTGGATTAGTTTCAACACAGACCCTGGATTTACAGTTGTACAGGAAACACATTTCTCTCTGGAGATGGAGGATTTATCTAGGAATATTTCACGTGGGCCTTAGAGCCGCGCAGTGATTGGTGACAGTGCTTAATCAGGCAGAGAAAGCTGGGGATTGGCTTTTATGCTTTGCTGAAATAACTGTGCAAGAGTGTTTCCAAAGCTGGCTGGCCCTTTGCCAGCAGGGAGAGATTTCTTGCTGGAGCAGCACCAAAGAGTCAGGGGCCAGATTTGCAAAAGTGTTTGGCACCCAGCAGCTCGCTTTGAAAATGTGACCACTTCCCATTTCATATCCTAATGCCCCAGCTCTGCTGTTGTGTTTGGCAGGAGCTGTGAATACACAATAAGGAGCTTGAAGCAAATATTCATGTATGTATTAGCCCCTTTAACATGTTTGAAACTGCTGGGTTTGTTTCATATATCCCACCCCCCTCACCCCTCCCCGAATATTATGCAGAAAGCAAATCCCACTGTGAATTGGAGTCTTAGATTTCACTGTGCCTTAACACATGGAATAATGCTGGGTTTGGTAACTCACTGAATTTATCAGCGTGATTTAGGGGACAAATTTCACCCCATCAAGAGAAAAAAAAAGGGTTGAGGATGTCAGATGCTAATTGGAGAGCTGCAGTTGGTTTCTTTACTGGTCTTTTGCTTGGGCTTTGCAAACATGTGGGCTCTGTGGAGTTTCCATGACTGTTGAAGTCTCCCAGAGGAGAAGAAATAATCTGGGATTTCATTAGGAACTGCTAAAACAGCCATACAACTTTCTCAGGCCTGAAGGCAGAGGGGGGAGCAGCTTTTTTCCTTCCACTGGAAAACCTCTTGAAGAACCTGATGGAACGGCCTCTGGAGATGACAGCAACCTTTGGGCAGCTGATTGAGGTTTATAACGAAGTGATATCCTCCCACACAGCCACTTCCATTATGCCTCCCATCCAAATTGCACGTTGTAAAGCTTTGAACAACTTTCTCCTGTGCTTCTTGACTCTCTGAGGAAGTTTCACAGGGTCTGAGTTTACAGCGAGTGAGTGCAGCGACCCTCTCTGCAATCCCACCCGGAAGGAAGCTGCTGAGCCAGCCTGGTCGGCTTAGGCACCAGCACCGTCCAAAATGCTCTCCCACCACGGTGTTAAGCAAGAGCAAACAATGCCAGGAGCGTGCCATGGAAGTTCACCCAAGTCTGAAATAAACTCAGCTTGATGGTTTTATGTCCCCTTTGTGTTTGTTTTCTGGGAAGCAGCGAAGCAATTGGGTTTTACTGGCAGAAAGGGTTTCAGAGCCCCACGCAGAAGTGGGCTGGGAAGCAGAACTCAAGCGTGCAGACACCGCCAGAGCAGGAAACCCAAAGGGTTTTATGTGGCTTGTGCGATAATTGAATGGCAAAGATGACATTTGGAACAATTGTAGTCGGTCCAGGGAGTTAAAATTTAAGCTGGCAGTTGCTAAAATAGAATAGAATATGAATAGAATTAACCAGGTTGGAAAAGACCTCAGAGATCATCAAATCCAGCCCATCACCCAACACCATCTAATCAACTAAACCATGGCACCGAGTGCCTCATCCAGGCTCTTCTTAAACACCTCCAGTGATGGTGACTCCACCACCTCCCTGGGCAGCACATTCCAGTATCACTAAAGTTGGAAGAGATGTCAAAGATCATCGAGTCCAACCTGTCACCACAGACTTCATGACTCGACCATGGCACCAAGTGCCACGTCCAATCCCCTCTTGAACACCTCCAGGGACGGTAACTCCACCACCTCCCTGGGCAGCACATTCCAATGATGAACGACTCTCTCAGTAAAGAACTTTCTTCTCACCTCGAACCTAAACTTCCCCTGGTGCAGCTTGAGACTGTGTCCCCTTGTTCTGCTGCTGGTTGCCTGGGAGAAGAGACCAACCCCTTCCTGGCTACAGCCACCTTTCAGGTAGGTGTAGAAAGCAATGAGGTCACCCCTGAGCGTCCTCTTCTCCAGGCTAAACAATTCCATGGCCAATTTCTCTTTCTGAGAACAACTTCTTCCTAACATCCAGCCTAAACCTCCCCTGGCACAGCTTGAGACTGTGTCCTCTTGTTCTGATGCTGGTTGCCTGGGAGAAGAGACCAACCCCCACCTGGCTACAACCTCCCTTCAGACAGTTGTAGAGAGCAAGAAGGTCTGCCCTGAGCCTCCTCTTCTCCAGGCTAAGCAACCCCAGCTCCCTCAGCCTCTCCTCACAGGGCTGTGCTCCAGACCCCTCCCCAGCCTTGTTGCCCTTCTCTGGACACGCTCAAGTGTCTCAATGTCCTTCTTAAACTGAGGGGCCCAGAACTGGACACAGGACTCAAGGTGTGGCCTGGCCAATGCTGAGCACAGGCACAGAATCACTTCCCTGCGTCGGTTAGGCCAGGGGATGTATCAGCCTGTGAGCTTGTGGTGTTGAGATACAGGGTCTAAGCCCTTTGAAAGGTTACTTGCCTAGCTCTGTTTTAGGAGAGGTTTTCATCACTGGTAGCTTTTCATGACTTTCTCAGCCTTTCCAAAATAAAAAGGCAAAGTGAATTACACACAAGAATGGTGCACAGAGCTTGTCTTCCCTTTGCTTCTCTAGGCTGATGAAGGTGAGGGAAAGGGGAAGCGAGACCCCTCCAGCTCTCCCAGTCTCATTGATCACATTCAAGCGGTGTGTGATTGATGCCAAGTGAAGAGGTGACCCAGTCTCTCTGTAGGATTAACTCTATTTTCAGATCTTAAAATGGTTCAGTTTGAAACCTGACCTGTAGGGTCATGCCAAAATGAGAATTTCTTCTTCAGTTTAGCTTTTTCACACTTTCCTAGGGGTAACCTCTTGCATTTTGCTGTAGTGGTGTAGGCTATGGAAGAGAGTGAAGTGGTTTTAGCTCTAAGCTGTCTGACTGTGCCCTTACGCTGCTCTAGAGCTTTTTCCTCCAAACTCTGTAGTTTTCAAGGCAGCCATCAGGGCTCTCACCTGCTCAGTTCACACGTGCAGTTTAAGGCATAGGAGTTCTGTTCAGCTAGAAATTGGCCCCAAGTTTCAATTTGGCAGAGGCTTTGTACATGCATCTGTAGTTACCCTCTGCCCAGCTAAGCTATTCAGAACAGATCAGTCCCAGATGGATCTCTCCTGTTGGCCTCTCTTTTTCCAGGCTCTTCAAAAGTTGAAAGTCTAGCCCACTAGCATCAATAAGAGCATTACCACTGGCCTCACAGACCTTGGGCTGCAGCCCATCTTCCTCCTTACTGCAGCATTCTTCCTAATTCTCCTGTCTTGGCTCATGAAATATTACCCCTAGGATCCTAGAGCTGGCAAGTTCTCGTGTGTCACTGGGGATTTATGTCTGACAAAATGCACTGATAATCCCATTTTAGCCTGCTAAATGTGTTCAGTATGCAATAATGTGTTTCTAATGTTGCTAATCCCTATGGTATATTCACCATGCAGAACTGCTCTTTGGGGAAGGCTTTTGGTCTTGGTTCTGCTTATGTCAGTCTGTGCAGATAGCTTTGTGCTAATTTGTAAGGTGGAAATGCATTTGAAGGAGCAGAGGTTTCAACCAAAGAAGAATCCAAAAGGGAAGTCAGAAACAGGTTTGTAATGCAGTGGATGGAATCAAGGAAAGGCTTGGATCAATAGCTTCACCATGAAGCTACTACATGCTGCCTGGCAAGTCATTTAATACTCTGTATCTCACTATGGCAGTGAGGCTCTAGGCTGCTGCATCTTTGTGAAGTTTACAGGTAGAAAATGTTCTAAAATGCCATATGTCACCAGGAGAATGGCAGCTGCTGTTACACCTATCTACTCAGGTCTGCTTTGCATCAGGATGTCCTGTGTCTCACTCATCATAATTGCTTTTAGCTGGTATACATGGAGGTGGCCAAGAAGGCCAATGGCATCCTGGCCTGCATCAGGAATAGTGTGGCCAGCAGGAGCAGGGAAGTCATTCTGCCCCTGGACTCAGCACTGGTTAGGCCACACCTTGAGTCCTGTGTCCAGTTCTGGGACCCACAGTTTAGGAAAGATGTTGAGATGCTGGAAGGTGTCCAGAGAAGGGCAACAAAGCTGGGGAGGGGTCTGGAGCACAGCCCTGTGAGGAGAGGCTGAGGGAGCTGGGGTTGCTTAACCTGGAGAAGAGGAGCCTCAGGGGAGACCTTCTTGCTCTCTATAACTACCTGAAAGGAGGTTGTAGCCAGGTGGGGGTTGGTCTCTTCTCCCAGGCAACCAGCACCAGAACAAGAGGACACAGTCTCATGTGGCACCAGGGCAGGTTTAGGCTGGATGTTAGGAAGAAATCTTCCCAGCAAGAGAGATTGGCCATTGGAATGTGCTGCCCAGGGAGGTGGTGGAGTCACCATCCCTGGAGGTGCTTTTGAGGGGACTGAATGAGGCACTTGGTGCCATGGTTTAGTTAATGAGATGGTGTTGGGTGATAGGTTGGACTCGATGATCTTTGAGATCTTTTCCAACCTGGTTAATTCTATTCTATTGTATTGTATTTACTTCCTCCACTGCTTTATTTCAGTTGTGTCTATTTCCATCATATATATTGAGTTTCATAAACCATGGAGACAAGCTACAGCCAAGCAGGGTAACCTGAGTTGTAGCCCAGAACTCATGCCCTTGGACAGATCATCTCCTGCCCCCAGCCTGGTGTCTTCTGCAAATTTACTGATGATGGACTCAATCCCCTCATCCAGATCATCAATAAAGATATTGAACAGGATGGGGCCCAGCACTGATCCCTGGGGGACACCGCTAGTGACTGGCTGCCAGCTGAATGCAACAACCTCTTCCTAGTGGCAATGCAGTTTTATACCCTGGCAGTAAGTGGTTGGTGCTTTTATGACCTAATTGTTCAAAGCACTTGGAACAACCTCCTTTGTTTCAATGGGGGCAACCTACCTGCTGACTGCTAACCACAGGCTAAAAGGTTTGCTGGGCTGGGGCCCTCTAGAGAGTTCAGCACCTGGCAGGATCAAATATTAAACCTCATTGTCTTTTGTAATTCTTCATGGTTTCTACAGCTGTCTACTGTTGGAACATCATAGAAGTCAAGGCTTTTGGAAGCATCTTGCTGGAAGACTTGGGAAGACTGGAGAAATATTTTTGCTCCTGAGTTCCAATGCTAACATCATGATTTCTTACACTGCACTGTCATTTCCTGCCCTATTTTATTTCTTGTTATTGTTAAAAGAGAAGGACCCACTGGACTTGGGTGGCTTTTTTTTTTTAGCTATCATTATTATTGCTTTTATTTTGCACTGCTGAAAGCAGGGAACAATCTCAGCAATTTATAGCTAACTGAGGGAACAACCTCAGCAATTTAACTATTGCTAACTGAGGGAACAACCTCAGCAATTTAACTATTGCTAACTGAGGGAACAATTATTTCAGCAATTTAGTGCTAACTCCACCAGTTTTAAACTGCTTTGAGACCATGCTAAGCCCCATCCTGGCTTTAGAGTTATGGAAGCAATCCACGGTCCTGGTGTGGCTGCCCTCTCTTATTAGACTTCCTAATGGCTTCTAGCTGTAGGTCATTATAAAGCCCTGATAACACTGTGTTAGGATGGAAGCATCTGCAGCCCCTAATCAGTGTAAAGAATTTGCTAGCAGAGAGCAGTTTATAAATGAAGGGGGACTGTAATTTGTTGCACTTACTTTCACAATAGCTACAAATGTTTTTAATAAGGGAAAGGACAAGCGTGAATCTAGAAAGCAATGAAGAAAAGGTAACTTGGAAACTAAAGTTAGGGTTGTTTTTTTTTAATATTAAGTGGAAAGGTTCATTTTCTTTAGCAAGTCTCAGAAGGCCAATGGCAGCCTGGGCTGCATCCAAGGCAGCGTGGCCAAAGTTGAATAGAATAGAATAGAATAGACCAGACCAGACCAGGTTGGAAGAGACCTTCGAGATCATCGTGTCCAACCTATCATCCAACACCACCTAATCAACTAACCCATGGCACCAAGCACCCCATCAAGTCTCCTCCTGAACACTTCCAGTGATGGTGACTCCACCACCTCCCCAGGCAGCCCATTCCAATGGGCAATCACTCTCTCTGTGTAGAACTTCCTCCTAACCTCCAGCCTAAACCTTCCCTGGCACAGCCTGAGACTGTGTCCTCTTGTTCTAGTGCTGGTTGCCTGGGAGAAGACACCAACCTCCCCCTGTCTACAACCTCCCTTCAGGTAGTTGTAGACAGCAAGAAGGTCTCCCTTGAGTCTCCTCTTCTCCAGGCTAAGCAACCCCAGCTCCCTCAGCCTCTCCTCATAGGGCTTGTGTTCCAAGCCCCTCACCAACTTTGTTGCCCTTCTCTGGACTTGTTCCAGCAAGTCAACCTCCTTCCTAAACTGAGGAGCCCAGAACTGGACACAGGACTCAAGGTATGGCCTAACCAGTGCAGTGTACAGGGGCAGAATGACCTCCCTGCTCCTGCTGGCCACACTCTTCCTGATGCAGGCCAGGATGCTATTGGCAGCCTGGGCACACTGCAGGCTCATGTTCAGCCTACCACCAACCAGTACCCCCAGGTCCCTCTCTGCCTGGCTGCTCTCCAGCCACTCTGACCCCAGCCTGTAGCACTGCATGGGGTTGTTGTGGCCGATGTGCAGAACCTGGCACTTGGATGTGTTCAGTCTCATGCCCTTGGACTCTGCCCATCTGTCCAGCCTGTCCAGGTCCCTCTGCAGAGCCTCTCCACCCTCCAGCAGATCAACTCCTGCCCCCAGCTTGGTGTCATCAGCAAATTTACTGATGATGGACTCAATGCCCTCATCCAGATCACCAATAAAGATGTTAAAGAGCATGGAGCCCAGCACTGATCCTTGGGGCACACCACTACTGACTGGAGAGAGGGGATCCTGGCCCTGTGCTCTGCTCTGGTAAGACCTCACCTGCAGTGCTGTGTCCAGCTGTGGGGCCCCCAGCACAGGTGAGACCTGGCCCTGCTGGAGTGGGTCCAGAGGAAGGCCAGAAAAGTGATCAGAGGATTGGAGCACAGAAATTGCTCCTTCTCTGGAGACTTTCAAAGCCAGCCTGGATGTGTTCCTATGCAGCCTGCCCTGGGTGATCCTGCTTTGGCACGGGGGTTGGACCTGATGATCTCTGGAGGTCCCTTCCAACCCCTAACGTTCTGTGATCCTGTGAAGCCATGGAGTAATACTTCTGGCAAGAGACAAGATGCTTTGGGTTGTTTTTTTTTCCCTTTAATTCCTTGTTCATTTTAATTAGCTGTTACCCTGCAAATGAGCAAGGAAGAAGATGACAGTGTGTATCACAGACATTAAATATTTGGAGCCATTTCATGTAGGGATGAGTCACTTGAAATATTTTATATGCAGTTTGTGAGGAGTGCTCTGCAGGGGCAAGAGCAGAAGGTTTGCACTTTAATGCTTAGGATTGCTTCCCTTGTGCTGAATTTCCAACAGATTTCACCTGCACTGGGGTAAATACAAAATCTGACTCTATTTCTCTCTTCAGGATGTCTCAGTCCTTACTTCTGATGGGTTTAAAAATGGTTGTGTAGTTTGCTGCACCTCACAGAACTTTGAAATGGTTTTTCTTTATCTCACAGAGCTTTGAAATGTTTTTTCACTTTGGGTGTCCTCTGCAGAGGAAAAGCCTGAACCTTCAGGCTGCTGTGCTGGAGCTTCTTGCCTTCTTTTCCTACACCCCCTGTGCTCCTTCTCCCTGTCTCATTTTGTGACAGTCAGACTGTGAGCAGAATGTGTGTAAAGACATTATTTATCCCCTTCTAAACTTAATATTTGTAGTCTTTATGCAGATTAGTGTTGGGGCCTGGTTATTTCATAGCTGCCAGGGGCAACTGATGTTCTGATTTTCAAGGTCTGACTCAGAAAAGCCAAGTCTGCTACACGATGATCATAGACTCTTAGAATGGCTCAGGTTGGAAGGGACCTCAGAGATCATCTCCTCCAACCTCCCCACCATGGGCAGGGACACCTCTCAACTAGACTCAGCTGCTCAAGGTCTCATCCAACCTGGCCTTCAACACCCCCAGGGAGGAGGCAGCCACAGCCTCCCTGGGCAGCCTGTTCCAGAGTCTCACCAACCTTATCCTGAGGAACATTTTCCTAAGCTCCAGTCTAAACCTACTCTCCTTCAGCTTCAAACCATTCCCCCTTGTCCTGTCTCTAGAGACCCTCATGAAAAGTCCCTCTGCAACCTTCCTGCAGGATCCCTTCAGCTATTGGCAGGCAGCTCTAAGGTCTCTCTGCAGCCTTCCCTTCTCCAGGCTGAACACCCCCAGCTCCCTCAGCCTATCCTCGTAGTAGAGCTGCTCCAGCCCTTGGATCATCTTTGTGGCCTCCTCTGGACTGTCTCCAACAGCTCTGTGTCCTCCTTATGCTGAGCACAGCAGAACTGGAGGCAGTGTTGATCCTGTGTCCTCCTCAGAACTGATGTTAAGACCTGTTCTTTTGTGGCAGGGGAGGGAGAAGCCATGCAGGCTCTTTTCCTTCACTTACAATTTGGGAGGTGAGATTTTGGGCCCCTTTGTTGAGTTGGTGACTCCTTTGTGTGGTACCACTTGGCCAAGGTACTTCACTGGTGTTCGCCTTTGTTTTCCCACTGGTGTGCCAGAAACATCAGAAACTTTAGGGAAAAGGACTTTATTAGGAATCCCCTGCTCTGTGTTTGGGCAGGGCTCCTGCTAATGTCCATTGGTCAATGTTTGTCTCACCACTGCCAAATAATGTTGGGGGTTTTTGCAAAGAGGAACCTGCCCTGCTTCTGAAGGGGTAAGTAGATTATGAACCCCAAATGGCAGGACAGAGAGAAGGCATGGCTCTGCACTGGGTGAGAAGAGGACCTTCTTTGGTGGATTTCTCCCTCCTGGACTGAGATGAGCAGAGCATAGAAGGTAAGAGATTTGGGACTCTGCATTTAAAAGCTTCATCCTCACCTCTTTCTTTCCAGGCTTCACCTGACCCTTGGTGTAATTTATAAGCTCAAAAATAGTCAACATTGTATCTGCCCAACACAAGGGCTTTATAGCCTAACCTACACATTGGCCACAACAACCCCATGCAGTGCTACAGGCTGGGGGCAGAGTGGCTGGAGAGCAGCCAGGAAGAAAGGGACCTGAGGGTACTGGTTGACAGTAGGCTGAACATGAGCCAGCAGTGTGCCCAGGTGGCCAAGAAGGCCAATGGCATCCTGGCCTGCATCAGGAATAGTGTGGCCAGCAGGAGCAGGGAGGTTATTCTTCCCCTATACTCAGCACTGGTTAAGGCACACCTTGAGTCCTGTGTCCAGTTCTGGGCTCCTCAGTTTAGGAAAGATGTTGAGCTGCTGGAAGGTGTCCAGAGAAGGGCAACAAAGGTGGGGAGGGGTCTGGAGCACAGCCCTGTGAGGAGAGGCTGAGGGAGCTGGGGTTGCTTAGCCTGGAGAAGAGGAAGCTCAGGGGAGACCTTCTTGCTCTCTACAACTGCCTGAAGGGAGGTTGTAGCCAGGTGGGGGTTGGTCTCTTCTCCCAAGCAACCAGCATCAGAACAAGAGGACACAGTCTCATGCGGCACCAGGGGAGGTTTAGGCTGAATGTTAGGAAGAGATTCTTCCCAGCAAGAGAGATTGTCCCTTGGAATGTGCTGCCCAGGGAGGTGGTGGAGTCACCATCCCTGAAGGTGTTTAGAAGGAGCCTGGCTGAGGCACTTCATGCCATGGTTGAGTTGATTAGATGGTGTTGGGTGATGGGTTGGCCTCAATGATCTCAAAGGTCTATTCTAGCCTGGTCCTATTCTATTCTATTCTATTCTATTCTATTCTATTCTATTCTATTCTATTCTATTCTATTCTATTCTATTCTAATCTTTTTCAGGGCACTTGCAGTGTTAATTGGGCAGAGTAGAGCTCCCATGGGTGCCTCTCACAGCTGCAAGTGCTCTGACTCCCAGTGGCTAGGACAGAGTAGCAAAGATGTCCTAGAAAAGACCAGGCTACAATCCACAGCTTCAGGATGACTTTCATCCTTGACCCTCGAAATGCCAACTCCTGCTGTCCCTGCCTCACCCACAGCCCCCTTCAGTGTATGATTTCTGGGTCCTGCCAATGACAGCATCCAACCCAAGCTCTTATTCACTGTTTCATAGATCCAGCTGAACTATAAATGTCCTGAGATAGAAGTAGAGGTACAAAATGAGAAACTCTCTCAATGTCTGATGGGCAGACAGGCTGCAAGGGTAACGAGAAGGGACACAGGGAGTGTAGGAAAAGAAGGCAAGAAGCTCCAGCACAGCAGCCTGAAAGGTTCAGGCTTTCCCCCTTCTGCCTTGCACATCACTGCAGTAATCTTTCCCTTCATGCTCCTGTGCAACCTCATCTGAGCCAGGCAGCTGCTCTGTGCAAGAGAGACCGGGACCTGCTGGAGAGAATCCAACATAGAGCCATGAGGATGATTAAGGGACTTGAGCATCTCCCCTGTGAAGAGAGGCTGAGAGCCCTGGGGCTGTTTAGTCTGGAGAAGGCTGAGAGGGGATCTGATCAATGTCTATCAATACTGGAGGGGTGGGGGGCAAGTGAAGGGGGCCAAGCTCTTTTGGGTGGTGCACAGTAATAAGGCAAGGAACAATGGATACAAACTTGAACATAGAAGGTGTCACCTCACTATGAGGAGAAACTTCTTTGCTGTGAGGGTGATGGATCCCTGGAGCAGGCTGCCCAGAGAGGTTGTGGAGTCTCCTTCTCTGGAGACTTTGCAAACCCACCCGGATGCATTCCTGTGCAGACTCCCCTGGGTGATGCTGCTCTGGCAGGGGGTTGGACAGGATGATCTCTGGAGATCCTTTCCAACCTCTGATGTGCTGTGATGTTCCCAAGCCGAGGTGTTCTGTGATTCCATGGCTGGCAGTTTTGGTTGCTGTTTCCTGAGCGTGCAGCAGATGGTGCTTCACAAATATGCTTCCCGAGTAGTGTTTGAAAACAGCAAAGCCTGGTGATTTGAAATGTAACCATGCTTCCTGGCCTTTTCATTCTAGTGCAAACCCCAGAAATGTGGGTGGAAGGCCCTCCAGAGAATCAGCTTACTTCAATGTGCAAGGTGTGGATGGTGTTTGAAAGATGGGGATACAACAGCAGTTCACAGGATGTTAGGGGTTGGAAGGGACCTCTGAAAATCATCGAGTCCAATCCCCCAGCCAGAGCAGGACTATGGAATCCAGCATAGGTTGCACAGGAGCACATCCAGATGGGACTTGAAGTTCTCCAGAGAAGGAGACTCCACAACCTCTCTGGGCAGCCTGTTCCAGTGCTCTGTGACCATCACAGTTCTTCCAAAGCAGCCTCTCCTGTGCTGGTAGGAACTGTATGTTTGGAAAGGAGTTAGGCAACAGCAGGATGTTTTTTCTCTCTTGTTCTTTCCCTCCATCCCCGTCACCATCTACTTAACTAATGAGAAAGATCCAAGGTCCCAAGTGCTACTTTCCACATGCACATAAGAATCATAGAATAATAGAATCACAGAACTGTCAGGGTTGGAAGGGACCTCAAGGATCAGCCAGTTCCAACCCCCCTGCCATGGCCAGGGACACCTCACACTACAGCAGCTTGCTCACAGCCACAGCCAGCCTGGCCTTCAAAACCTCCAGAGATGAGGCTTCCACCACCTCCCTGGGCAACCTGTGCCAGTCTCTCACCACCCTCGTGGGGAAAAACTTCTTCCTCACATCCAATCTCAATCTACTCATTTCTAGTTTTGCTCCATTCCTCACAGTCCTATCCCTCCCTGACACCCTCAAAAGTCCCTCCCCAGCTTTCTGGTAGCCCCTTCAGATACTTCAGATACAGGAAGGCCACAATTAGGTCTCCTGGGAGCCTTCTCTTCTCCAGACTGAACAACCCCAACTCCCTCAGCCTGTCTTTACAGGAGAGGAAGTCCAGCCTTCTGCTCATCCTCATGGCCCTGATGAGGCTTAGCCTGATGTTCCTGAACTCTCATTCATTACCTGCCAAGTGGGAAGAAAGAAAGTGTGCAACTTCTTTTCCTGCTTGGCACCAACACTTGAGCTGTTCTGTGGCTCTGGGCAGCCCTTCCCCAGCATGGGTGGGACCTGCCTCAGAACCTAGACCAGAACCTGCGTCACTGCTTCCCCTCATGGTATCTCATTAGTGAGAGAAGCAAGGTGCTGTGAGGCTGAGGTGCTATTTACATGCTGCAGTGTCAAACCCTCAAGATTTATCTCTAGTATGGCAGCTGTCATTATATAGAAGCATAAACTATTGGGAACAAGAAGGGGGGCAATGAGTCAGAAAGCTACAGAGAATTTCCTGCCATGCTTAGTAAAGTTTTAACTAAGCTTTACTCCTTTTCAGATACTTCCCCCCCAAAAAAAGCATAATTTCTTTTTACATACAAGTGATATTATTTTTTTCCCCCCTCTCCCCACCCAACACCTGATGAAAGGGCTCCTAGTGAACATCTTGGAGAGGGACATTCCTCCTGTGCACACACAGATAAGGTTTGAACAGCAGACTGCAAGCTGTAGCAATGGCCATGCAAAACCCAGTGAGAAGACCTTTGATGCCCACACAATTATCCTCCAAATCTCTGGACTTGCACTGATGTAAAAGAAAGGAACATTTTCAGATGCTTTGCCTGCCTTCAGCAGCCTTGCAACACTGCTGCCCTAATTCTCTGGTTCAGAATCAAATCTTGATTCCCTATTACAGCTTACACAATTGGTCACCTCTAGAATGGGATGGGGAACTCACACATCTTAAGGATACCCATGGGAGATGCAGCCCACATGCTTGCTGCAGCAGTTTTAGTAGCAAACCAGCCATTGTCTTGTTACAGAACACAGAATTAACCAGGTTGGAAAAGACCTCAGAGATCATCAAGTCCAAGCTATCACTCAACACCATCTAATCAACTAAACCATGGCACCAAGTGCCTCATCCAGGCTCCTCCTAAAAGCACCTCCAGTGATGATGACTCCACCACCTCCCTGGGCAGCACATCCTAATGGCCAGTCTCTCTTGCTGGGAAGAATTTCTTCCTAACATCCAGCCTAAACCTCCCCTGGCACAGCTTGAGACTGTGTCATCTTGTTCTGTCACAGGTTGCCTGGGAGAAGAGACCAACCCCCACCTGGCTACAACCTCCCTTCAGGGAGTTGTAGAGAGCAAGAAGTTCTCCCCTGAGCCTCCTCTTCTGCAGGCTAAACAATCCCAGCTCCCTCAGCCTCTCCTCACAGGGCTGTGCTCCAGAACCCTCCCCAGCTTTGTTGCCCTTCTCTGGACATGTTCAAGTGTCTCAATGTCCTTCTTAAACCAAGGGGCCCAGAGTTGGACACAATACTCCAGGTGTGGCCTAACCAGTGCTGAGTCCAGGGGCAGAATGATTTCCCTGCTCCTGCTGGCCACACTGTTCCTGATGCAGGCCAAGATGCCATTGGTTTCTTGGCCACCTGGGCACACTGCTGGCTCATGTTCAGCCTACTATCAACCACTACCCCAGGTCCCTCTCTGCCTGGCTGCTCTCCAGCCACTCTGTCCCCAGCCTGTAGCACTGCATGGGGTTGTTGTGGCCAATGTGTAGAACCTGGCACTTAGATGTGTTAAATCTCCTGCAGCTCCAGTCTTAGTGCTGGTGTTAAGACTCCTTTAAGATCTTGGACAGATGAATTGGATGCTTTTCCACCACATCTGCACAGGGATGCACATGGTGACCTGCCAGTTGGACAGGGATATAGAAATCTCACATCTGCAGTAGATTTGGTAGGCTTCAGAACCAGAGTGATTTCAAATGCAGGCCTGATCAGATTAGCTTTGAAAAATACATGGTGCCATGAGATGTTATGAATCAGATGTTATGAATCATCCCTGCTAGTCCAAATAGGGAACAAAACCCAGCAGCTTTGCTGATTAAACTGAGCCCAGGTTTCAGAGCAAAGGTGAGTGGTCCATTAATGACTCAGAGCCCCCGAGACCTGAGTGGAAAAGCAGCCACCAGTTCAGCAAAGAGGCTGAAGAGCCTCCAGGATCTTGCATATGCAAGCTGTGTGAAGAAGCCCTTGTTCCCTGTGTGAAGAGGCCCTTGTTCCTTGCTCTAGAGCTAAAGCAGGGAAGAGAACACATCTCTCTGGCACAGGACAGCACGATTGTTTATGGGCAGGGGGAAATGATGTGAATTCACGAGATGCAGCCAAAGAGAAATGGTCACATTCCCCCTGAAACCATCAGAACAGCAGACAATTACAAGAGCCTCTGTTTAATGATCTTAAGATTCTGAGGAGTAAGCCTTTGTGCAACTCTCTGCTTAACCACCATCTGCAGCTGTCTTGGCCAACCTTCTCCCTTTGTTTAAATGTCTCTGCTCCACAGGCCACTGTCAGCAGATCACAGTGCTGCTGAGGCAATAATCAATACTCTGCTGAAGGAATAATCAATATTGCTCTCATTTTAACTTGCTGGCCACTGACAAAGCTGAGCTTAATCTCAAATATTTTAAACAAACTTCTTGTTGCTTGAAGTTGCAACTTCATTGCCATTATAAAGCTGCAGGAAAAATAATTCATTGAATGACTTCAGGGAAGTCATTCTGCCCTGTACTCAGCACTGGTTAGGCCACACCTTGAGTCCTGTGTCCAGTTCTGGGCCCCTTAGTGTAAGAAGGACATTGAGACTCTTGAATGTGTCCAGAGAAGGGCAACGAGGCTGGGGAGGGGTCTGGAGCACAGCCCTGTGAGGAGAGGCTGAGGGAGCTGGGGTTGCTTAGCCTGGAGAAGAGGAGGCTCAGGGGAGACCTTCTTGCTGTCTACAGCTACCTGAAGGGAGATTGTAGCCAGGTGGGGGTTGGTCTCTTCTCCCAGGCAAGCAGCACCAGAACAGGAGGACACAGTCTCAGGCTGTGCCATTAGAAGTTTAGGCTGGAGGTGAGGAGAAAGTTCTTCCCAGCAAGAGAGATTGGCCATTAGGATGTGCTGCCCAGGGAGGTGGTGGAGTCACCATCCCTGGAGGTGTTCAAAAAAGGATTGGAGGTGGCACTTAGAGCCATGGTTTAGTTGATTAGATGGTGTTAGGTATTAGGTAATAGGTTGGACTCGATGATCTCTGAGGTCTTTTCCAACCTTATTGATTCTACGATTCTTTATCTTAGCCTGACATAAATATCTACCATCTATTGCTCTTTCATCAGCCCCATTTTTGCTGGGCAAATGCCAAAGCAGACAGCAAAAAACAGCCCCCCATCTTTTATGGGATGCCATAAGAAAGCATGATCCATTCAGTCAGACCTGAAAAGCAAATCCCTGATAATGCTGAAAGGTTGCAGGTATCTACCAGGAGCTGATCAGAACTTGTGCTCTAAAATTGCATCTTTAGGAAATGACAAAGGATCCCAATGCTTGGGAGCAACTTTAAACATCAAGTGTTATCAATTCTAGAAGCAAATATGCTGCTCACTACTGAAGTGCCATCACAGTGTCACACAACCACAGTGCATTAGAGGTTGGAAGGGATCTCAAGAGATCATTGAGACCAGCCCCCCTGCCAGAGCAGGATCACTTAGGGTAGTCTGCCCAGGAATGCATCCAGGTGGATGCACTGGAAGAGTCTGAGCTGGGAAGTAAAATCACTGCACAGGATTGGTTCTGTTCTGGTTCAAACCAGAACAGATGGATGGTAGATGCTGCACGAATTGTGATAAATCAGAAACTCCCTCCTCACACATGGTCTCCAGGCAAGAGCTGGTAGTGGAGGTGCCAGTTGTGAGCTGGAATGTTTGCCTTTCTGTGCACATTTTCCTGCTAAGGGTAACTGGAACACAGGAGCTTCCCTCTGAACGTAAGGAAAAGCTTCATTCCAGTGAGGGTGCTGGAGCCCTGGAGCAGGCTGCCCAGAGAGGTTCTGGAGTCTCCTCCTCTGGAGACCTCCAAACCCCTCCTGGACATTGTGATGCTGTGCAGCCTGCTCTAAGTGAACCTGGCTTTAGCAGGGGGAGTTGTACTGGGTGATCTGCAGAAATCCCTTCCAACCCCCACTGTTCTGTGCCTCTGTGATGGGTGATGGTGGCCCAGCTACATGCCACAGTGTTTTGCAACAGCTGTGCAAGGCCTGGGTCTGGCTCTGTGGGGTGGCTGCAGGCTGAACACCTGCTCTGCTCAGTGGTGTGGAGCAGCATCTGCTGCTGCATGCTGATACCCTCCCTTGGTTCAGTGTTGGGCTAGCAGAGTGCATGGGGGACTCTGAGGCAGCAGGCAGCAAAGCCCACAAGAAACACCTACCCAGAGAGCCAACTGGGGATGCTTTTGCTGCTGTCTCCATGCAAAGCAGTTTGTCTTTCCTCTGCCTTTCCACACAGAACTGCTTCTTCCTGCTGTGTTAATGCTTTGCTGCTTTCCCCCCCCTCCCCATCTGTCCTCAGAGATAAAATCCATCATCTATCCTCTTGAATATTGTGATGTGCTTTCCTGAGATCCCCATCAGAGGAAGGAATTACCAGGCTCAACTTTACCTGCTGGCCTGGAATTGCTTACAATTGCTCTGTTATGCTGAGTTCACCTATTTTCATTTGAAGGTCCTGGCAGTCAATTAACAGCATCTACTTCACCCAAATTTTCAGCTGTAATGATTTTTAAACCAAAATATGATGATATTGTTTAAAACTCAACCTGCTCTCTTGGTTGATAAGATTTGATTTTCCTGGGTATTCAGAGGGCTCTCAGCCTGCTTTTCAAGCTGTCTCTGCTTGAAGAAAGGTTTCTGCTGCTGGTTAGGTTTGAAATTCAGAGCCTGAGCAGACACCTCACAGGGGAGGACTTGAGCCTGCACAGACAATGCACTGGCAGCTTTAATTTTGGAATGTTTTGACCAGTAGTTGTAAATCTACCAGCTACAGTTGTTTGGTTGGTTGTTTTAACTAGGGATCAGTGCAAACAGATAATATGATGCAAGTTACTGGAACAGATAGTATAGTATCATTGTATCAGGCAGGGTTGGAAGGGACCACAAGGATCATCCAGTTCCAACCCCCCTGCCATGGGCAGGGACACCCCACACTAGATCAGGCTGGCCAGAGCCTCATCCAGCCTGGGCTTAAACACCTCCAGGGATGGTGCCCCAACCAGCTCCCTGGCTTCACCACTCTCATGGGGAAGAACTTCCTCCTCACATCCAGCCTGAATCTCCCCACCTCCAGCTTCATTCCATTCCCCCTAGTCCTATCACTACCTGAGATCCTGAGAAGTCCCTCCCCAGCCTTCTTGTAGGCCCCCTTCAGATACTGGATAATACATATATAAGATAATATGATGCTGGTGCTGGGAGGTGTTGAGAGAAGGGCCATGGGGATGAGCAGAGGGCTGGAGCTGCTCTGCTATGAGGACAGACTGAGGGAGTTGGGGCTGTTCAGTCTGGAGAAGAGAAGGCTCCCAGGAGACCTAATTGTGGCCTTCCAGGATCTGAAGGGGGCTACAAGGAAGCTGGGGAGGGACTCTTTAGGGTGTCAGGGAGTGATAGGACTGGGAGGAATGGAGAAAAACTAGAAATGGGTAGGTTCAGATTGGCTGTTAGGAAGAAGTTGTTCCCCATGAGGGTGGTGAGAGGCACAGGTTGCCCAGGGAGGTGGTGGAAGCCTCATCTTTGGAGGTTTTTGCAGCCAGGCTGGATGTGGCTGTGAGCAAGCTGCTGTAGTGTGAGGTGTCCCTGGCCATGGCAGGGGGGTTGGAACTGGCTGATCCTTGTGGTCCCTTCCAGCCCTAACAATTTAATGATTCTGTATTATCCTTCTCCTTAAGGGGGAAGAGTTAGTGTTACATGGATGGATACATTTTGTCTAAGTGGTTCTGCAGGGGGTGAAAGGATGTGACAGCATTTGAACTTGACTGGCTGGGGTAGGAGCTCCAGAATGAAATAGTTGCCAGGTATGCAGCTTTATGTTTTTCTTTTCAAGTATTTATTTATTTAGCCCAATGGATGACACAGATAGTGTCAAAGGACTTTGGGAAGGAGGTTTTCCTCTAAATTATGCCCCAATAATGATTTCTTACCACCTTGCTAAGTAGTTTTTACTTCAGCTGTAAGGATGCTTGCAGCAAAGTCTACAAAGCTAGCTTAGGTTTGTTGCTAGTTTGGCAGCATGCTGACCCTCTGCACCAGCACAGGAAAGTGATACAGGAATAAACAGCTTTAAGTGGTCACCAAATTCAAGGAGAAAAGAAATAAGATAACTTTGGAATGGTCTGCCCAGGAAGGTGGTGGAGTCCCCATCCCTGGAGGTGTTTAAGCAGAGACTGGATGAGTCACTTGGTGCTGTGGTTTAGTTGATGAGATGGTGTTGGATGATAGGTTGGACTTGATGATCTCCAAGGTCTTTTCCAACCTGGTTAATTCTATTCTATATTGCCAACCCACACTGGTTGAAGTTAATTGTGCCTGCCTTGAGCTTAACTTATCCAGTAGTAAGCAGTTAAACTTTCCTGTAGTTATCTCGCTTGGTCTGCCAAGTCTCAGGTAACCTGCTCACCACTGTGAACAAGACATGAATTACAAAGTGTTCCTATTGGAATAGGTTGAGTTAGAATAGAATAGAATAGAATAAACCAGGTTGGAAGAGACCTTCAAGATCATCACGTCCAACCTATCACCCAACACCACCTAATCAACTAACCCATGCAACCAAGCACCCTGTCAAGTCTCCTCCTGAACACCTCCAGTGATGGCAATTCCACCACCTAACCAGTGCAGTGTGCAGGGGCACAATGACTTCCCCGCTCCTGCTGGCCACACTGTTCTTAATGCAGGCCAGGATGCCATTGGCCCTCTTGGCTGCCTGGGCACACTGCTGGCTCATGTTCAGCCTACCATCAGCCAGTACCCCCAGGTCCCTCTCTGCCTGGCTGCTCTCCAGCCACTCTGACCCCAGCCTGTAGCTCTACATGGGGTTGTTGTGGCCAATGTGCAGAACCTGGCACTTGGATGTGTTCAATCTCCTGCCCTTGGACTCTGCCCATCTGTCCAGCCTGTCGAGGTCTCTCTGCAGAGCCTCTCTATCCTCCAGTAGATCAACTCCTGCCCCCAGCTTGGTGTCATCAGCAAATTTACTATAATGAGTGTGCCCTGGAAGTACTAGAGAGACAAAAAAATACTGAAGTGCTCACCACTGTTACAAGGATAAGCCATAGGGAGGGGATGGCTGCCAGAGGGCAAGATGGATAGGTGGCCCAATAGGAGCAAGTGAAGGGTTCTGCACCTGAGCCAGAACAGCCCTGTCAATACAGGCTGGGGGAGGAGGTGAAAAGCAGCCCTGAGGAAAAGGACTTAGGGGTGAGAAGCTGGACATGAGCAGGCAGTGTGGGCTTGCAGCACAAAAGGCCAATGGCATCTGGGGTTACATCAAAAGAAGCATTGCAGAAGGACCTCAACCGCCTGGACAGATGGGCAGAGTCCAATGGGATGGCATTCAACAAGTCCAAGTGCAGAGTGCTGCGCTTTGGCCATGGCAATCCCATGCAGAGCTACAGGCTGGGGTCAGAGTGGCTGGAGAGCTGCCAAACAGAGAGGGACCTGGGGGTGCTGGTTGACAGCTGCCTAAACATGAGCCAGCAGTGTGCCCAGGTGGCCAAGAAGGCCAATGGCATCCTGGCCTGCATTAGAAATAGTGTGGCCAGCAGGAGCAGGGAAGTCATTGTGCCCCTGTACTCTGCTTTGGTTAGGCCGCACCTTGAGTCCTGTGTCCAGTTCTGGGCTCCTCAGTTTAAGAAGGACATCGAAACACTTGAACATGTCCAGAGAAGGGCAACAAGGCTGGGGAGAGGCCTTGAGCACAGCCCTGTGAGGAGAGGCTGAGGGAGCTGGGATTGTTTAGCCTGGAGAAGAGGAGGCTCAGAGGAGACCTCATTGCTATCTACAACTACCTGAAGGGAGATTGTAGCCAGGAAGGGGTTGGTCTCTTCTCCCAGGCAACCAGCACCAGAACAAGGGGACACAGTCTCAAGCTGCACCAGGGGAGGTTTAGACTCAAGGTGAGGAGAAAGTTCTTCACCGAGAGAGTCATTCGTCATTGGAATGTGCTGCCCAGGGAGGTGGTGGAGTCGCCATCCCTGGAGGTGTTCAAGAAGGGATTGTATGTGGCACTTGGTGCCATGGTCTAGTCATGAGGTCTGTAGTGACAGGTTGGACTCAATGATCCTCGAGGTCTCTTCCAACCTTAGTGATACTGTGATACTGTGATTGCAAGCAGATGGGAAGAGAGGATCCTGCCCCTCTGCTCTGGAGAGTACCTGCCCCTGGCGTACTGCATCCAGCTCTGGAGCCCTCAGCACAGGAAGGACAGAAGAAGAATGGTCATTTGGCAAGGCGAAAAAAAGAGCTATATTTAAGGCTGTATCAGTTCCCTTTTCATCCTTCTGATTATTTAATTTGTTTGCTGTGATTGAAGGCCTCAAATTCTCTTCTTGGCGTTTCCCACACTTAGCTTCATTAAAGAGGCACATGGCCTCTAATTAAAGAGCTCCACTATAAATGTCACCACTTTGCTCAGGAAACAGTTCTATTTTGGTTGGATTCCTGACAGCCAGACTTGTTAGTATGCTGACATGTATTTTACAACAGCTCACTGCCTTAGCATCTCGACTGTGCAGGCTAAATGGCAAATACCTTTCCTTAGCTTGCCCAAATGCAGCTTAGAGAAAAGGATCTCAAAGGTCCATGACATTTTCCCCTGTTATTAGGTTGCTGGAAGTTTTAATGTGACTCTTCTGGTGTGGCAGTTGCTGGAACTCCATGACAGTGAGGAGATCAGTTCTTCTCTACATGTGTCCCAGACCCATAGAATGGCTCAGGTTGGAAGGGACCTCAGAGCTCATCTGCTCCAAGGTCCCCTCCATTGGCAGGGACACCTCTCCCTAGACTCTGTGGCTCAATGCCTCAACATTGACATTCTTGATGCTCTCTGCAGTCCATGCCATAGAATAGAATAGAATAGAATAGAATAGAATAGAATAGAATAGAATAGAATAGAACAGAACAGAATGGACCAGACCAGGTTGGAAGAGACCTTCAAGATCATCCTGTCCAACCTATTATCCAACACCACCAAATCAACTAAACTATGCAGCCAAGCACCCTGCCAAGTCTCCTCCTGAACACCTTCAGGGATGGTGACTCCACCACCTCCCTGGGCAGCCCATTCCAATGGGCAATCACTCTCTCTGTGTAAAACTTCCTCCTGACCTCCAGCCTGAACCTCCCCTGGTGCAGCCTGAGACTGTGTCCTCTTGTTCTGGTGCTGGCTGCCTGGGAGAAGAGACCAACCTCTGCCTGTCTACAACCCCCCTTCAGGTAGTTGTAGACAGCAATAAGGACTTCCAGGATCTGAAGAGGGCTCCAAGAAAGCTGGGGAGGGACTTTTGAGGGTGTCAGGGAGTGATAGGACTTCGGGGAATGGAGCAAAACTAGAAATGGGTAGATTCAGATTGGATGTTAGGAGAAAGTTCTTCCCCATGAGGGTGGTGAGAGCCTGGCACAGGTTGCCCAGGGAGATGGTTGAAGCCTCATCTTTGGAGGTTTTTGCAGCCAGGCTGGCTGTGGCTGTGAGCAACCTGCTGTAGTGTGAGGTGTCCCTGGCCATGGCAGGGGGGGCTGGAACTGGCTGATCCTTGAGGTCCCTTCCAACCCTGACAGTTCTGTATTTCTATGACTTGGGCACAACATTGCTTTCCTTTTTCAGGTGAGAGGTGCAGCAGGTCCTGTAGCCCTCTGGACAGACCACTCCAGAAGCAAAAAGTCTGCTTTTCAAATCCATCAATGTATGCAGGTACCTGCAAGTGGAATTTGAGAAGCAGTAGTACGAAAGGCTGAGAATTTTCATGTCTTTCAGCATTAAATTATAGTATTCAAAAGTAATTTTGGGGGAAAAAACCCCATCTGGGTATTATGGCACTAGTCTGATAACTAATGAAGGCTAAATGGTTAGATAATTAGGGTGATTAGAGTGAAAGACTCGATTAGATTTTAGAAACCATTCACATTTGAATCACTCCCATGATTCCCCCCTCCCCCCTTCTGTTTACCTGGTGTCTCTCTTCAAGGTTTTGTTCTCCTGTTGTGCCCTTCTGCCCACAGTTTACATGGAACATCAAAACCCAGAGTTTGCTCCAGCAGTATGTGGGAGATCTCCCCTTCCTTTTGTCTGCCTGGCTATTTGCTGTGAGAGCTCATCAGCTTTCTAAAGAGGAGTTTCATGCTTTTACATTCTGATTTTTGGTGTGCTCCTCTTTTACATGGTCAGATAAACCATGCTGGTTTCTCCTTAGGCATTGCTGGGAGAGAAAGGTTACCTTTAGCTTTGAAATCGTGGCTGAGGCAGCTGTGTCAGCAGTGTCCCTGGAATGAAGAGGAGTTTTGTCATCTCCTTTATAGCAAAAGGGAGCATTGGGGAGGTTCCAGCACCAGTGCCCTCCTTCCTAGGGTCTTTTCTGTGATGGACCTATGGCTGTGCAAACAATGTGTGCTTGTGGCCAAAAGGGCTAATAGTATCCTGAGAGTGTCAAGAAAAGTGTGGCCAACAGGGCTAGGGAGGTTCTCCTCCCCCTCTTCTCTGCCCTGCTGAGGCTACACCTGGAATACTGTGTCCAGTTTTGGGCTCCCCCATTCAAGAGAGACAGAGACCTGCTGGAGAGAGCCCAACTGACAGGCATGAGGATGATGAAAGGACTTGAACATCTCTCCTATGAAGAGAGACTGAGAGCCCTGGGGCTGTTCAGTCTGGAGAAGAGAAAGCTGAGAGGGGATCTGATCAATGCCTATCAATCTCTGAGGAGTGGGTGTCAGGATGAAGGTGCCAGGCTCTTCTTGGTGGTGCCCAATGATAGGACAAGGAACCAAGGCTACAAGCTGAAACACAAGAGGTGTTCTAGCTGACCACAAGGCTGACATGTGAGGCTGACAGAGCACTGGAACAGGCTGCCCAGAGAGGTTGTGGAGTCTCTTTCTTGGGGCAATTTCAATTCTCATCTGGGTGTGTTGCTGTGTAACCTGCCCTGGTTGATCCTGCTCTGGGCAGGGGGGGGTTGGACTGGATGTTCTCTGGAGGTCCCTTCCAACCCCTAACATTCTGTGATGTTGTGATTCTATGATTCTATTAAACACAGAGCCCTTAGAGAGCAGATGGGTGCAAGGTAAACCAAAAACAGACCAGCAGGAGCCCAGGGAAAACCAGTATCACAGTATCACAGTATAACTTAGGCTGGAAAGGACCTCGAGGATCATCGAGTCCAACCTATCAACACAGACCCCATGACTAGACCATGGCACCAAGTGCCACGTCCAATCTCCCCTTGAACGCCTCCAGGGACTGTAACTCCCCCACCTGCCTGGGCAGCACATTCCAATGACGAATGACTCGCTCGGTGAAGAACTTCCTCCTCACCTTGAGTCTAAACCTCCCCTGGCGCAGCTTGAGACTGTGTCCCCTTGTTCTGGTGCTGCTTGCCTGGGAGAAGAGACCAACCCCCTCCTGGCTACAACCACCCCTCAGGTAGTTGTAGAGGGCAATGAGGTCACCCCTGAGCCTCCTCTTCTCCAGGCTAAACAACCCCAGCTCCCTCAGCCTCTCCTCATAGGGCTTGTGCTCAAGGCCTCTCCCCAGCCTTGTTTCTTAATCAGTTAATTTAGATTGTTGGGTGGTTTTTTTTGCTTGCAAATTTTGAAAAGGATCTAAAGATACTAAGATCACATCAACTTCTTGAACACACTGCTGCAGCTGCAAGCAGCTTTCCTCTGGTGAGATAATGCTGAGATAATGCGCTGGAGGGAAGGGAGGCCATCCAGAGGGACCTGGACAGGCTGGAGAGGTGGGCACAAGCCAACCTCATGAGGTTCAACAAGACCAAGGGCAGGGTCCTGCATCTGGGTCGAGGCAATCCCAGGCACAAATCCAGGCTGGGCAGTGACTGGCTGGAAAGCAGCACTGAGGAGAGAGACTTGGGGGTGCTGGTGGACAAGAAGCTCAACAGGAGCTCTCAGTGTGCACTTGCAGCCCACAAAGCCAATCAGATCCTGGGCTGCATCAGGAGAAGTGTGGCCAGCAGGATGAGGGAGGTGATCCTCCCCCTCTGCTCAGCCCTGGTGAGACCCCACCTGGAGTACTGTGTCCAGTTCTGGAGCCCCTATTACAAGAGGGATGTGGAGGTGCTGGAAGGTGTCCAGAGAAGGGCCACGAGGATGAGCAGAGGGCTGGAGCTGCTCTGCTATGAGGACAGACTGAAGGAGTTGGGGCTGTTCAGTCTGCAGAAGAGAAGGCTCTGAGGTGACCTAATTGTGGCCTTCCAGTATCTGAAGGGGGTCTACAGGAAGGCTGAGGAAGGACTTCTCAGGATCTGAGGTAGTGATAGGACTAGGGGGAATGGAATGAAGCTGGAGGTGGGGAGATTCAGGCTGGATGTGAGGAGGAAGTTCTTCCCCATGAGAGTGGTGAAGCCCTGGAATGGGTTGTCCAGGGAGGTGGTTGGGGTGCTGTCCCTGGAGGTGTTTAAGCCCAGGCTGGATGAGGCTCTGGCCAGGCTGATCTAGTGTGGGGTGTCCCTGCCCATGGCAGGGGGGTTGGGACTAGCTGATCCTTGTGGTCCCTTCCAACCCTGAATGATGCTATGATACCCCTGAAATGTAGAGGGTCAGGAGTATGTTTCTTTCTTAAAAGTAGCCTATCATTTTCTTCCCCCCCTCCCCATCCTAAAAGCATTTATTAAACCCTCTTAAACTGAGCATCTTTTAGAGATGACATTCCAGACTACTGAGACATCTGGAAAGATGCTTTCAGCAGAGCTTTGGTCTAAGCCATAGTTTTGCAAAGCATAGGAACAATGCAATGTATTCATAAATAGCTGCTGCCACTGCTTCATCTGGTAGTGATTTACAGGCAGAAGGTCTCTGTCTGTTCCTGGTGCGCTCTTCCAAGTCTTTTCCTATCAGAGGAGGAAAAAGAAGCTGGATTTTTGACCCAGAAAGGGTATAAAATGATAACACAAACTAATACTCTGCTACCAGTTAGTCATTCCTAAGTTTTGCATCACTTTGCTCATCCTTTGTTCTTAATGAAAAAGAAGAAAACCCCAAACCCCAGAGATCTCTGTGAGTGTTCTCTTGCTCTGGTCAGCCATACCAATCACAATTTAATCCAAGGGCAGTAAATCTGATCAAAGAACAGTACCTGCTACTCATCTAGGGGTGGTCAGAGAAGGAGCTTTTAATTTTTTCCCATAGATTCATGGAATGGCTCAGGTTGGAAGGGACCCTGAAGATCATCTAGTTCCAACACTCCTACAGGGACACCTTCCACTAGCCCAGCTTGCTCAAGACCTCATCCAACCTGGCCTTGAGCACCTTCAGTCAGGTGGCATCCACATCCCTCCCTGGGCAACCTGTTCCAGTGTCTCACCACCCTCACTGGAAAGAATTTCTTCCTAATCTCCAGTCTAAATCTACCCTACTCAAGCTTCAGTCCGTTGCCCTTGTCCTGTCACTACAAGCCCTTGTAAAAAGTCTCTCCCCAGCTCTTCTGTAGCTCCCTTCAGGTCCTGGAAGGCCACTCTATAGTCTTCCTGGAGCCTTCTCTTCTCCAGGCTGAACAGCTCCAGCCCTCTCAGCCTGTCCCTGTAGGGGAGGTGTTCCAGCCCCCTCATCATCTTTGTGGCCCTCCTCTGGACCCACTCCAGCAGTTCCATGTCTCTGTTATGCTAGGGGCACCAGAACTGGATGCAGTGCTCCAGGTGGGGTCTCAAGAGAGCAGAGAGGAAGAATCCCATCCTTGTCCTGCTGGTCACAGTTCTATTGATGCAGCCATTGACCTGTTGGCCTTTTCATAGAATTGCAGAATCAACCAGGTGGGAAGAGACCTCCAAGATCATCCAGTCCAACCTGGCACCCAGCCCTATCCAATCAACCAGACCATGGCACCAAGTGCTTCAGCCAGGCTTTTCTAGAAGATCTCTGGGGATGGTGACTCCACCACCTCCCTGGGCAGCACATTCCAATGGCCAATCTCTCTTTCTGTGCAAAACATCTTCCTAATATCCAGCCTGAACCTCCCCTGCCACAGCTTGAGACTGTGTCCTCTTCTGGTGCTCGTTGCCTGGGAGAAGAGACCAACCCCCACCTGGCTACAACCTCCCTTCAGGTAGTTGTAGACAGCAATAAGGTCTCCCCTGAGCCTCCTCTTCTCCAGTGACCATTGCTGGCTCATATTGGAGGTCAAGAGGGAGGGGACAGGCTCTGCTCAGTTGTAGCCTGGGATAGGACAGGGGGCAATAGATGGAAACTCCAGCACAGGAGGCTCCACCTCACCATGAGGAGAAACTTCTTCACTGTGAGGGTCACAGAGCACTGGAAGAGGCTGTCCAGAGAGGTTGTGGAGTCTCCTTCTCTGGAGCCTTTCCAGCCCCATCTGGCTGTGTTCCTGTGTGACCTGTGCTGGATTCTATGGCCCTGCTCTGGCAGGGGGCTTGGACTGGAAGGTCTGCAGAAGTTTCTTCCAACCCCTAACATCCTATGGTGCTGTGATCAGATGTTTTCTTGGGGAGGCAGCAGGCTAGACTCACTCTTTTGACACCCACTGGAGGGAGCAGTGATAATGTTCTAACACTGAAGATGCTGACTGCATTAGTAGTGTTGATGTGAATCTGGGGCACTAAGTAAAGATTTGAGATCCTGCCTCTCCTAAAGCTCTGTTCTATTCTAAATCAGGCATCAGAGGGTTTGTCAGTGCTCTGGGAACACTGCATAAGGGTGATGTTGCCCTTCCAACTTACCTAACTGCATTGTTGAAAGTCTGTACTGAAGAGGCTTCTCGATGATAAAATGAACTTTAGTTACTCTCAGCAGTGGCTTGGGGATGGAATATAAGGTTTGGGTTTTTTTTCCGTCATGGGTAAGATTTGTCTGTAAAATTGTTGTCATGGCCTTCAGAAATAGGTTTGGGTTTTCTTTGAGCTTAACTCAGACTCACAATAGGAGCCAGCAGTGTGCCCAGGTGGCCAAGAAAGCCAAAGGCATCCTGGCTGGGATCAGCAATGCTGTGTCCAGCAGGAGCAGGGAGGGGATTGTCCCCTTGCACTCAGCTCTGGGGAGGCCACACCTGGAGTATTGTGTCCAGTTTTGGGCACCTCAGCACAAGAGAGATGTGGAGGGGCTGGAGCCAGGGCAGAGGAGGGCAAGGAAGCTGGGAAGGGCCTGGAGAATAAATCTGACGAAGAGCAACTGAAGGAGCTGGGGATGGTTAGTGTGGCAAAGAGGAGGCTGAGAGGAGACCTCATTGCTGTCTACAACTCCCTGAAAGGACATTGTGGAGAGGCTGCTGCTGGTCTCTTCTCACAGGTAGGTAGTGACAGAACAAGAGGCAATGGCCTCAAGCTGTTACTGTGTAGGATTAGACTGGAGAGTAGGAAAACTTTTTCCCAACAAGAGTGGTCAGGGATTGGAATGAGCTGCCCAGGGAGGTGGTGGAGTCCCCAAGCCTGGCTGTGTTTGAAGGTGGTTTGGATGTGGTGCTTGGGGCTCTGGTTTAGGGGTGAGCCTTGCAGAGTAGGGTTCTGGGTTGGACTTGGTGATCCTGAGGGTCCTGAATGTTTCTGTGATTGTGTGAAAACTCTAGGTTGGTAGAGAAATGGTGTGGTCTGACTTGCTGTGGAAAGCACTGCCTTCAACTGAGTTTTCCAGGTCTCTGTCAAGCCTTGGTATTTTCAGCAAGGGGCATCTTCAACTAGACCCAAATTATATATCAAAGACTTCCAATCACCGAAGGAGAGAACATGATAGGTGGGGAAACCAGCACTTAGGCACAGTTATAATTTGAAGACATCAAGAAAGAAGTCAGTGACATAAATTGATAGTGTGCCCAGAATAGTCCTGATAAGTGAGGACTGACTTTAAAAAAGGATCCCCTGACTGAACAGGTTGGGTTGGGTTTTCTTGGCAACTAAATCTGATTTTTGACACAAAAAGCAAAGTAAATGGCACAATAGCAGTAAAAGTGCTCCTTCTCACAGGGTTCTAGAAGGGAACAAGAGAAAATGAGTCTCTAGCCAGGTGGTTTTTTGGCCTGTACGTGGTGTGTCCTCATCACAGGCTCCACAGGCTCAGGATAACTTGTCAAGCTGAATGGATGGACCTTGCCAGGCTGGACAGATGGGCAGAGTCCAACAGGATGGCATTCAACAAGTCCAAGTGCCAGGTGCTGCACTTTGGCCACAGCAACCCCATGCAGAGCTACAGGCTGGGGTCAGAGTGGCTGGAGAGCTGCCAAACAGAGAGGGACCTGGGGGTACCGTTTGAGGGCAGCTGAATATGAGCCAGCAGTGTGCCCAGGTGGCCAAGAAGGTCAATGGCTCCTGCATTGCTGACCATCACATGCAACCTGTGTGTGTCTCCATCACACACCACCAGGTGAACCTTGGGGGATTAATACTTGCTCAGGTCTGAAGTTTCTCACAGCACCAATTCAGCCAAGAAGGCCAATGGCATCCTGGCCTGGATCAGGAATAGAGTGAGCAGCAGGAGCAGGGAAGTCATTCTGCCCCTGTGCTCAGCACTGGTGAGGCCACAACTTGAGTCCTGTGTCCAGTTCTGGGCCCCTCACTTTAGGAAAGATGTTGAGATGCTGGAAGGTGTCCAGAGAAGGGCAACAAAGCTGGGGAGGGGTCTGGAGCACAGCCCTGTGAGGAGAGGCTGAGGGAGCTGGGGTTGCTTAGCCTGGAGAAGAGGAGGCTCAGGGGAGACCTTCTTGCTCTCTACAACTCCCTGAAGGGAGATTATAGCCAGCTGGGTGTTGGTCTCTTCTCCCAGGCAAGCAGCAGCAGAACAAGAGGACACAGTCTCAAGTTGCACCAGGGGAGATGTAGGCTGGAGGTGAGGAGAAAGTTCTTCCCAGAAAGCGTAATTTGCCATTGGAATGTGCTGCCCAGGGAGGTGGTGGAGTCACTGTGCCTGGAGGTATACAAGAGAGGATTGGATGTGGCACTTGGTGCCATGGTTTAGTTGTCATGAGGTGTTGGGTGAGAGGTTGGACTTGATGATCTCTGAGGTCTTTTCCAATCTTATTGATTCTATGATTCTATGAAGAAAGATGACAGCTTGCTCTTAATGTATGGCAGCTTGAGCTATCTACCATTTAAGTTGCAGATAGAGAGCCTGGCCAGCCTCAATTTCTTCTATTTTTATGTTTTTTTTTCAGTCTGAATGATGTGTGTGGACAGCAAGCAGGCTGTTGTATTGCCAGATGGCAGCTGGCTCCCTAGTTTCTTATCAGTACAAGAAGATTGGGCTGATCAGTCTGGAGAAGAGAAGACTGAGAGGGGATTTAATAAATGTTTATAGATAGCTGAGTGTTGAGTTGCTGGAAGGTGTCCAGAGAAGGGCAACAAAGCTGGGGAGGGGTTTGGAGCACAGCCCTGTGAGGAGAGGCTGAGGGAGCTGGGGTTGCTTAGCCTGGAGAAGAGGAGGCTCAGGGGAGACCTTACTGCTGTCTACAACTGCCTGAAGGGAGGTTGTAGCCAGGTGGAGGTTGGTTTCTTCTCCCAGGCAACCAGCACCAGAACAAGATGACACAGTCTCATGCTGTGCCAGGGGAGGTTTAGGCTGGATGTTAGGGAGAAGTTCTTCCTAGAAAGAGAGATTGGCCATTGGCATGTGCTGCCCAGGGAGGTGGTGGAGTCACCATCCCTGGAAGTGTTTAAGAAGAGCCTGGCTGAGGCACTTGGTGCCATGGTTTAGTTGATGAGATGGTGTTGGGTGATAGGTTGGACTCAATGATCTCAAAGGTCTTTTCCAACCTGGTTAATTCTGTATTCTGAGGGCTAGGGCTCAGGAGGGTAGGGACAGGCTCTGCTCAGTTGCACCTTGGGATAGGACAAGGGGCAATGGATGGAACCTGCAGCACAGTAGGTTCCACCTCAACATGGGGAGGAACTTCTTCACTGTGAGGGTCCCAGAGCCCTGGAGCAGGCTGCCCAGAGAGGTTGTGGAGTCTCCTTCTCTGGAGACTTTCCAGTCCCATCTGGATGTGTTCCTGTGTGACCTGTGCTGGATTTTCTGGTCCTGCTCTGGCAGGGGGATTGCACTGGAAGATCTTCTGAGGTCCCTTCCAACCCCTCACATCCTGTGTGATGCTGTGGCAGCAAGTAGTTAAAAATAACAGAGTTAGTGATTTGGAAGAGTGCTTGTGTATTGGGAGAAGTAAAAGAAGGTCAAATACAGCACAGCCATGGCATCATTATTGCTCTAATGGTAGAATAAAAGCCTCTCTCTGGGAAATCTCTGGAGTGGGAGATGAGGAAGTTCCTAGTGAAGTTTAATACAGAATGAGAAACACTAATATGTTGTAGTTGTTCTGCAGCCATCTGTGCCTCAGCTATATCTTTAAGCATGAATTTATTTGCTGTGGGACTAGTCAGGCACGAAATCACTCCCTCTTATCTATTTCCAGAACAAAAACCATGAGACTTATCAAATGTTTCACACCAGTACTTTGTGCTTGAACTAAAAAAGTACTGCTGCTGTTGCTTTCTTCTTCCCCAACAGATTCTGTTGCTGTTTTCTGCTTCTGGAGGAAGGTTTTAAAGGCTTGTTGTTTTTTTAAAGGGTTTGCCTTAAGAAGTTCTCTGTTCTAACAATAATTTGTTAGTCATGGTCTCCTTGAAGTTTTGAATGTTTCTGCATAAAAATGGATTTGAGGCTGGTATGGGATGAAAATCCCATGCTGCATGCAATGGTTTGGATCAAGGAAAAACACAGGCTGAATTATTGAGTGAGTGTATTTGTCAGTGTTCAAATAGCCCAGCAGCCTGCAAGATTTGCTTCCTTCAGTCTCATGACTGCTCTTTATTCTCCTCCATATCTAGGTGCATCCCTTCATAGTCCTCCTGTCCATTGCCTGCTTATTTATTTATAATAGAATAGAATTAACCAGGTTGGAAAAGACCTTTGAGATCATTGAGTCCAACCTATCACCCAACACCATCTAATCAACTAAACCATGGCACCAAGTGCCTCAGCCAGTGTCATCTGAAACACCTCCAGGGATGGGCACTCCACTACCTCCCTGGGCAGCACATTTCAATGGCCAATCTCTCTTGCTGGGAAGAACTTCTTCCTAACATCCAGTCTAAACCTCCCCTGGCACCACTTGAGACTGTGTCCTCTTGTTCTGGTGCTGGTTGCCTGGGAGAAAAGACCAATCCCCACCTGGCTACAACCTCCCTTCCAGCAGTTGTAAAGAGCAAGAAGGTCTCCCCTGAGCCTCCTCTGCTCCAGGCTAAGCAGGCTACCTTCTTGCTTCACACAAGCTAAAACACATTTAAATTAAAGGCTCTGGGGAGAACTAATTGTGGCCTTCCAGTACCTGAAGGGGGCTACAAGAAAGCTGGGGAGGGACTTTTGAGGGTCTCAGGGAGTGATAGGACTGGGGGGAATGGAGCAAAACTAGAAGTGAGTAGATTCAGATTGGATGGTAGGAAGAAGTTTTTCCCCATGAGGGTGGTGAGAGACTGGCACAGGTTGCCCAGGGAGGTGGTGGCAGCCTCATCCCTGGAGGTTTTTGCAGCCAGGCTGGCTGTGGCTGTGAGCAAGCTGCTGTAGTGTGAGGTGTCCCTGGCCATGGCAGGGGGGTTGGAACTGGATGTTCCCTGAGGTCTCTTTCAATCCTGACAATTCTGATTCCCACTCTGTCCCTTGCAGCCCTTCTATTTACTGCTGCTGTGGGGTGGGTTAGTGGTATCTTTTTGGTGTGTATTTTTTAATCTATAGACTTTTAGACATGAGACCAATTGTGCTGGGTGGATTTTGTCCCAGCTGACAACAGGATCCTGGCAGCTCGACAGCACGCCAGCGGTTTCCGCTTGATCCTCTCGCACCAGGTGCGCAGCCTCCAGTTGTCAAGTTGAATGGCTGCCAAGAAATACAGCTGGAAGGTACCTGCTGTTCCAGAGCTGCATGTGCACAACCAGATGGGATTGTGTGTGCTTCTGCAAATCATAGAATCAGCCAGGCTGGAAGAGATCTCTAAGATCATCCAACCTATCACCCAGCCCTATCCAATCAACCAGACCATGGCACCAAGTGCCTCCTCCAGGCTCTTAAACACCACCAGTGATGGTGACTCCATCACCTCCCTGGGTAGCACATTCCAATGGCAAATCTCTCTTTCTGGGAAGAACTTCTTCCTAATATCCAGCCTGAACATCCCCTGGCACAGCTTGAGACTGTGTCCTCTTGTTCTGGTGCTGCTTGACTGGGAGAAAAGACCAACTCCCCACCTGGCTACAACCTCTCCTCAGGTAGTTGTAGAGAGCAAGAAGGTCTCCCCTGAGCCTCCCCTTCTCCAGGCTAAGCAACCCCAGCTCCCTCAGCCTCTCCTCACAGGGCTGTGCTCCAGACCCCTCACCAGCTTTGTTGCCCTTCTCTGGACACCTTCCAGTGCCTCAAAATGTCTCTCAAATTGAGGGGATCAAAACTGGACACAGGACTCAAGGTGTGGCCTATCCAGTGCTGAGCACAGGGCAGAATGACCTCCCTGCTCCTGCTGGCCACACTGTTCCTGATGCAGGCCAGGATGCCATTGGCCTTCTTGGCCCCCTGGGCACACTGCTGGCTCATGTTCAGCCTACTATCTACCAGCACCCCCAGGTCCCTTTCTGCCTGGCTGCTCTCCAGCCACTCTGTCCCCAGCCTATAGTGCTGCTTGGGGTTGTTGTGGCCAAAGTGTAGAACCCTGCACTTAGCCTTGTTAAATCTCCTCCCATCCAATCAGTGTCTCTGAGCCCACTCCTTATTTCCTGCTAACCACTACAGGCAGCTTTGTGGTGGCATCTTGTGGCTTGCAAGCCTGGCTGATAGCAGCTCCACTATTTTATCTTCTGTGTGGTGGTGTCTTGATTGCCTACTGCCTGTCAAATTCAACAGGAGATGAGGTAGGGTAATGCTTTTTAAGACTCAGGTTCTTGTAAGACAGAGAGAAAATGTCATCTACCTACTCTTTGCTGTCATTTGCCTTCTCCAGAACCTCCCAGGGCATGTCTGCTTATCTCCTGCAAAATCCTAATTAGAAGGCTTCTAATACTCAGTGACTGTTCTATTTGTGCTCACATTCACCATGCATTAATTAGAGCCTGTTTAGAACAAATTTGCTCACAAGAAGAATTCTAATGATCCCTGGGGAATTAAATAACCCAACCTGTTGCATGCTGCAAATATGGCAATGTGATTGAACTGTGTCCAGTCCTGGAGCCCCAGGCACAGGAAGGATCTGGAGGGGCTGGAAGGTGTCCAGAGAAGGGCCATGAGGATGAGCAGAGGGCTGGAGCCGCTCTGCTATGAGGACAGACTGAGGGAGTTGGGGTTGTTCAGTCTGGAGGCTCTGAGGAGTCCTAACTGTGGCCTTCCAGTATCTGCAGGGGGCTACAAGAAAGCTGGGGAGGGACTCTTTAGGGTGTCAGGGAGTAATAGGACTGGGGAGAATGGATCCAAGCCAGAGGAAGGGAGATTTAGATTAGATGTTAGGGAGAAGTTCTTCCCCATAAGGGTGGTGAGATCCTGACACATGTTGCCTAGGGAGGGATGTGGATGCCACTTCACTGAAGGGGTTCAAGGCCAGGTTGGATGAGGCCTTGAGCAACCTGGGCTGGCAAAGGTGTCCCTGTAGGAAGGTTGGAACTGAGATGGTGGAAGCCTCATCTGTGGAGGTTTTTGCAGCCAGGCTGGATGTGGCTGTGAGCAAGCTGCTGTAGTGTGAGGTGTCCCTGCCCATGGCAGGGGGCTTGGAACAGGATGATCCTTGAGGTCCCTTCCAGCTCTGACTATTCTATGGTTCTCTAAATGCAGCAGGGAAGGCCCACACGTGTTTTATCATGCACTTTAATGTATAGTATTGTTTTATCACCCAATTTTATCTTGAGAAGCTCTTAATAGCATGCAGCTTTGCAGCATGTCAATTCCTGATGCTGCCAAGCCTTCAAACCAATCTACTAGGAAGTGCAGCTTTAGATCTTTCCATTCTATTCATCTCAGGACACGTTCAAACGTGTTTTAGAGGACAGTTGTGTGTGCAAAGAGTTGACCAACTGCTACAGCCAGGGTCTGTGCATTTCCCTGTCACATTTGCAGTGTTAAAGCATGGACAGGTGCTGAACCTCCTGCTCACCCTCTGACAGCTCTCTCCTTGGCACTCATGCCTTTCAAAACAGACCAGTATGAGGAAGGGTTACAGTACCACAGTACGTTAGAGCTTAGAAGGGACCTCAAGCGATCATCCAGTCCAACCCCCCCTGCCAGAGCAGCATCACCCAGGGTAGTCTGCACAGGAGTGCATCCAGGTGGGTTTGGAAAGTCTCCAGAGAGGAGACTCCACAACCTCTCTGGGCAGCCTGCTCCAGGGCTCTGTCACCCTCTCTTTAAAGACATTTCTCCTCGTGTTGAGGTGAAATGCAGGGTCCTGCATCTGGGTCAAAGCAACCCCAGGCACAAATCCAGGCTGGGCAGTGACTGGCTGGAAAGCAGCCCTGAGGAGAGAGACTTGGGGGTGCTGGTGGAGGAGAAGCTCAACATGAGCTCTCAGTGTGCACTTGCAGCCCAGAAAGCCAACCAGATCCTGGGCTGCATTAAGAGAAGTGTGGCCAGCAGGTCAAGGGAGGAGATCCTCCCCCTCTACTCAGCTCTGGTGAGACCCCACCTGGAGTACTGCCTCCAGTTCTGGAGCCCCTAGTACAAGAGGGATATGGAGGTGCTGGAAGGTGTCCAGAGAAGGGCCATGAGGATGAGCAGAGGGCTGGAGCACCTCTCCTATGAGGACAGACTGAAGGAGTTGGGGCTGTTCAGTCTGCAGAAGAAAAGGCTCTGAGGTGACCTAATTGTGGCCTTCCAGTATCTGAAGGGGGCCTACAGGAAGGCTGGGGAGGGACTTCTCAGGCTCTCAGGTAGTGATAGGACTAGGGGGAATGGAATGAAGCTGGAGGTGGGGAGATTCAGGCTGGATGTGAGGAGGAAGTTCTTCACCATGAGAGTGGTGAAGCCCTGGAATGGGTTGTCCAGGGAGGTGGTTGGGGCGCTGTCCCTGGAGGTGTTTAAGCCCAGGCTGGATGAGGCTCTGGCCAGGCTGATCTAGTGTGGGGTGTCCCTGCCCATGGCAGGGGGGTTGGAACTAGATGATCCTTGTGGTCCCTTCCAACCCTGACTGGTACTATGATATTATGATACTATGAAATCTTCCATGTCCAAGTTTGACAGGTTGCATTATGTAGGGGAATATGGATCTGAGTTTTGAACTGGTGCAGGTCTAATACCTTTCTGCTGCCTTTCCTCATCTGATAAAAACAGCCCCAAGGAGGCTGTATTCTTCTCTTGCTCCTGCTATTTTGTTTGTTTGCTTGGCTTAGGGGAATTAATATATCCTTACAGAATTAAGCCCATGGGTTTTATTATTTGAGAAACACACAGCTACCTCTCTGCATGTGGTAGAGCTGGTTATATGAGCAGTCCCTGAAGTCCCAATTTTGCTTTTCCATGGCTGCATTACACCTCACTGCCTTCACTGCGTGGGGACATAGCAAATTATCCCAGGATCTCCCTTGGCTTCTTTCTGTGTGGCTTCTGCAAGGCACACTGACAAGCATCTGGGATTAAAGGCAAAGTGCCATCCATTGTCTCCAGGATGTACTCAAAGAGGGCCTGTCCAGTCCTGCAAGTGCCCTCTGATCCTTGTGAGGCTGATGGAAGCTGTAAGCACCTGGGACATGAGTAGCATTAAGTTAGATCTACCTCATGAAGCATATGAAAAAATGGACCAGCCCATCCCAGGCTCTGTTCACATCACCTTCAGCTTTGCTTGCTGCAGATGCAAACCTGACCTAAATTGTTTGTGGGTTTTGGGGATTTTTTTCTGGTCACTTTGTATTTCTTGTTAGTTTCCAGTTTCACCTGAAAAACATCACTCCAGGAGGAGCTGGAAGCTTCTCCTGCCTTTGGCATTAGCACAATGAACTGGTGTTGGCTTTGGATGCTGCAAGGAGTGCCAGGGGAAGTTGTGGCCAAGGCACATTGGTGTAGGATGTATGGACTGCCAGTCTATGGGCATGATTTTCACACAGCAAGAATCAAAAGGCCACTGTTTGGCTGTGGAAGTGGCTGCCAGGTACTGTCACAGCCACATTCCCTTTGGCAGCTTCCTTCTAAGCTTTAAAATTTGCCTGAAATCACTGGGGACTGCTGGTGATGTTTAAACTACTACCTTCACCTGCAGCTCCTGCCTGAACCTGGTTCCTGTGGCAATGAAGGTTGCACCATGATGTATGGGATTGCAGTGCTGGGTTTGACACTTGTTAGAGTCAGGTGCCACTGCCACCACCACCTGTAATGACACCCCTGCCAGGCCCTCTTTGTGCTCTTGTGTTGTCTGTGGTGTTAATTGCAGAACACCACAGCAGTGCTCACGGGCACAGAATGAGAGTGGGAAAGTGGCTGCTGCTGCTTGCAGCCAGGCTGGCATATTCCATGTGTCAGACTGCTGTGAAGAGCTGAATTTCATCCTGCAGGGGCAGAGCCAAGGCTGGGGAGGAAGCAAGACCAGATGGGAAGGCAGAAGAGATGATGAGCTGGAGTGTGACAAAGGGGATGCAGCATTGTTTCCTTTTGGCACTGTTTCCTTTCTGCTGCCTGCTGAGCCTTGGGCTGGAGGGGTGCAGCAAGCCCCCGAGCCACTGCAACAGACAGAGGAGGGCAATGTGGCCAGAGCAGGGAGCAAAGGCCCTTTCCAGCAGTGAGGAGTATCTAATGGTATTAATTTGTTCTGCTGGCAGCCTGGAACTTCCCCCACATTCTCTCTAGGCTCAGACTGTGTCATTATGACTAACTCTGAGCCAGCAGTGTGCCCAAGTGGCCAAGAAGGCCAACAGCATCCTGGCTTGCATCAGCAATAGTGTGGCCAGCAGGAGTAGGGAAGGGATTGTCTGCAGTGCTAAGCACTGTTGAGGCTGGACCTTGAATACTGTGTTCAGTTTTGGGCATTGAAGTGCTGGACCATGTGCAGGGAGGAGCAATGATGCTGATGAAAGGTCAAGAACACAAGTTTAGAGGCTGAGGGAGCTAGGAGTGCTTAGCCAGGAGGTAAGGAGGCTCAGGGCAGTCCTTATCACTCTCCAGAACTACCTGAAAGGATGTTGCAGCAAGGTGGTTGTCAGTCTCCCAAATAACAAGTCCTAGGACAGGAAACAACCTGAAGTTGTGCCAGGGGAAGTTTAGGTTGGATATTAGGGAAAATTTCTTCCCCAAAAGGGTTGTCAAGCCCTGGAACAGGCTGCCCAGGCAAGTGGTGAACTCACCACCCCTGGAGGCATTTGAAAGACACTTGGATGTGATGCTGAGGGACAGGGTTTAGTGGTGACTCAGCAGTGCTGGGTCAATGGTTGGACTTGGTGATCTTAAAGGTCCTTTCCATCAGAACAATCCTATGAGTCCCTTAAACCAGCTCTACAACTTCTCGGAGCTCAGCTCCAAGGACAGCAGCACCCTCTCTGTTTTCCATAGCAGGAAATTTGTGTCTCTGGTTTGTAATATGTGTATGTACACAGCAGAGACATCTGTCAACTGCATATTCATTATCTCGCTGCCTCACATCTGCCAGGCACATTTAATTAAGTGAACGTGCCTCCAGCTCTGGCAAGGCTCTCTGTGCATGTGAAATGCATCAACCCCCAAGTATGGTTTTGGCAATCAGAAAATCAAGCAGAAAAAAACCCCAAAAAACTAGGGGGAAGCAGGAGGTAAATGATGTCTGCTCGTGTATTTCCAGGTTTGCTCCCCCAAAGGCTGTGTTTCCAGGTTTTCTGAAGTGCTTGCAAATAACAGGTTGTAGAATCACAGAACTGTCAGGGTTGGAAGGGACCTCAAGGATCAGCCAGTTCCAATCCCCCTGCCATGGGCAGGGACACCTCACACTACAGCAGGTTGCTCACAGACACATCCAGCCTGGCCTTCAAAACCTCCAGAGATGAGGCTTCCACCACCTCCCTGGGCAACTTGTGCCAGTCTCTCACCACCCTCATGGGGAAAAACTTCTTCCTAACATCCAATCTGAATCTACCCATTTCTAGTTTTGTTCCATTCCCCCTATTCCTATCACTCCCTGAGACCCTCAAAAGTCCCTCCCCAGCTTTCTTGTAGCCCACTTCAGATACTGTGGTACTGTAACCCTTCCTCATACTGGTCTGTTTTGAAAGGCATGAGTGCCAAGGAGAGAGCTGTCAGAGGGTGAGCAGGAGGTTCAGCACCTGTCCATGCTGTAACACTGCAAATGTGACAGGGAAATGCACAGACCCAGGCTGTAGCAGTTGGTCAACTCTTTGCACACACAACTGTCCTCTAAAACACGTTTGAACGTGTTCTGAGATGAATAGAATGGAAAGATCTAAAGCTGCACTTCCTAGTAGATTGGTTTGAAGGCTTGGCAGCATCAGGAATTGACATGCTGCAAAGCTGCATGCTATTAAGAGCTTCTCAAGATAAAATTGGGTGATAAAACAATACTATACATTAAAGTGCAGATACCATGATAAAACACGTGTGGGCCTTCCCTGCTGCATTTAGAGAACCATAGAATAGTCAGAGCTGGAAGGGACCTCAAGGATCATCCTGTTCCAATGCCCATGCCATGGGCAGGGACACCTCACACTACAGCAGGTTGCTCACAGCCACATCCAGCCTGGCTGCAAAAACCTCCACAGATGAGGCTTCCACCATCTCAGTTCCAACCTTCCTACAGGGACACCTTTGCCAGCCCAGGTTGCTCAAGGCCTCATCCAACCTGGCCTTGAACCCCTTCAGTGAAGTGGCATCCATATCCCTCCCTAGGCAACCTGTGCCAGGATCTCACCACCCTTATGGGGAAGAACTTCTCCCTAATATCTAATCTAAATCTCCGTTCCTCTGGCTTGGATCCATTCTCCCCAGTCCTATCACTCCCTGACCCCCTCAAAAGTCCCTCCCCAGCTTTCTTGTAGCCCCCTTCAGATCCTGGAAGGCCACAATTAGGTCTCCTGGGAGCCTTCTCTTCTCCAGACTGAACAGCCCCAACTCCCTCAGTCTGTCCTCATAGCACAGGTGCTCCAGCCCACTGTCAGCAGGTACTTGGCAGAATTTTACCACTGTGTCCTATAAACTCCAAACTCCACCCTCATGGTATAGCAAATAAGCATCAGTGGCCTTAAAAAGATTTATTTAAATGTGTTTTAGCTTGTGTGATGCAAGAAGGCAGCCTCTAACTATCCTCTAGAAAGAAAGTGCAGCTTCAGGGAGGACCTATTTTTGTGCTAAAAGACAAACCCCTCTTTGCACATTTCCAGGTGGAGATGCCACAGGGCATCTGTGCTGCACATGTCCTCCAGCCAGGCAGAAGGCTGCTCTGGCAAGGAGGCTTTGGAAAGTCCTTAGAGAGATCCAGGCAATGGACAGAAGCACTAACACCCTAAAAAGTCCCTCCCTCCCCAGCTTAATGTTGTGCAAAAAAACAACCCCTAAAACCCAACAAAAAGAGAGGGTGCTGGAGACCAGTTGGAAACATTTCACTGCTTATTATCTGCCATTTCCTTCTTTTGGTGAGTCTTTAAAGAAATGCAGCTGAATCTGAGGAGTTTCCTCTCTTAAATCACTGACTGCTCTCCATCTTGCTGAAGCCTGAAGTGCAGGCCTGGTTTTGCACGCATGCCTCGGCTTGCTTTTCAGGCTCGACAGCTCAAGTGCTCTTACAAGCCATCATTAGTGTAGAAGGTCATGTTTGCTCTCTAGAAGCCTTTTCCAGATGGCAGCAAAGTGCAAACAGCCTTTGCTGCCTCACCAGGAAATACAATGCAGGCATGAGGTCCCCTCTCCTTTGACTGAATACAGAATTAACCAGGTTGGAAAAGACCTCAAAGATCATCGAGTCCAACCTATCACCCAACACCATCTCATCAACTAAACCATGGCACCAAGTGCCTCAGCCAGGCTCTTCCTAAACAATTCCAGTGATGGGGACTCCCTGGGCAGCACATTGCAATGGCCAAATCTCTCTTTCTGGGAAGAATTTCTTCCTCACCTCCAGCCTAAACTTCCCCTAGTGAAGTTTGAGACTGTGTCCTCTTGTTCTGGTGCTGCTTGCCTGGGAGAAGAGACCAACCCCCACCTGCCTACAACCTCCCTTCAGGGAGTTGTAGACAGCAAGAAGGTCTCCCCTGAGCCTCCTCTTCTCCAGGCTAAGCAACCCCAGCTCCCTCAGCCTCTCCTCACAGGGCTGTGCTCCAAACCCCTCCCCAGCTTTGTTGCCCTTCTCTGGACACGTTCAAGTGTCTCAATGTCCTTCTTAAATTGAGGAGCCCAGAACTGGACACAAGACTCAAGGTGTGGCCTATCCAGTGCTGAGCACAGGGCAGAATGACTTCCCTTCTCCTGCTGGCCACACTATTCCTGATCCAGGCCAGGATGCCATTGGCAGCCTTGGCTGAATAGGTGCTGTGAGAAACTTCAGCAGTGAGCAAGCATTAATCCCCCAAGGTTCACCTGGGGGGCATGGGGTGTGTGTGTGTGTGATGGAGACACACAGAGGTTGCATGTGATGGTCAGCAATGCAGGAGCCACTCTTGGCACTTTTGACCAGCTCCCTGCTGATGAAGAGGCAGCAGTGCTTGCCCCTGGTGCCAGTCAGAGCAGCCTGGCTTGTAGCAGGTGGGTAATGTAATGCCTTGATTTCTTACCTAATTAACTTCTGCCTCGAACTCTGAGAAGAAGAAATGCAGCCACGAGTGTTTGAGGAAACAAAAGAACTGTCAAGAGTCAAAGGCTCAGCTCCCAGGCGGATTGTACCTGCTTTGAATCTGTGTTACCGCTTTGGACCTTGAATCCTTGCAATAAAGCAATTCAGAGTCACAGCCTCTGATAAGGAATGACCTGGACCTGGAGAGAATAGGAAAACAGACATGAGATTGTTTGTATTAGGAGCTTCTGGAAAGGAATTTCTGTTATCTGTCAGGGACTGGTTTAACTCTGCTGAAGTCCAACAGTTTGCACAGGTGCAATAATAACACAATGGGAAGGATGAGTGCTCCACTGTCCTGTATTCATGCTGATTTGAATACCTTACTTGACCTGGCTTCTGTCTGAGCAAGACAAAGGTGCCACATTTCATTAATTTTTACACCACATTCATTTGAAATGAGAATGGAGGGGGAGGGGGGGGAGGGGGGGTTTCTCTGTCCAACAGTCTAACCCAAATACAGATGTTCTGAAAGCCTTTTGTGAAACTAGATTTAGGAGCAGCCAGGAGGTTCTGAGTTCAGGAGAAAGGATTCTTTTTTTGACAGCTCATTATAGTGCAATCTTCCTGTCCTTCCTGGAATAGATAACAATTGGGAGTTTGGTAGAGGAAATTAATTAAACAGCTTTTCCCAGTGACAGATTCATGCAAAAGTTGCTAATATCCAGCAGAGACATCTCTTTTGGGAAGGAAATTTCTTCTGGTGTGTTCTTACCAAGAGAATCCCATCTCTCTTCCCCAGGACTGGGGACTGAAGGGCAAAGGGGTGTCCCTCATACAGGAGCAGTGCTGTGTACAGTGCAATGTCACAGGATCACAGGATGTTGGGCTTGGAAGGGACCTCCAGAGATCATCCAGTCCAACCCCCCTGCCAGAGCAGGATCACCTAGGGCAGGTCACACAGGAACTCATCTAGGTGGGTTTTGAAAGTCTCCAGAGAAGGAGACTCCACAACCTCTCTGGGCAGCCTGCTCCAGGGCTCTGAGAGCCTGACATTAAAGAAATTCTTCCTCATGTTGAGGTGGAACCTCCTGTGCTGCAGTTTCCATCCATTGCCCCTTGTCCTGTCACACTTCCCACAGATTGCCTGGGAGAAGAGACCAACCTCCACCTGGCTACAACCACCCTTCAGGTGGCAACTGCAACATCTATAGCCAAAGCAAAATCAAACCACTCTTGAGTACATGTCCTGAATGTTCTTTTATATTTTCTCAAACTAACTGGGGTTGCTTAGCCTGGAGAAGAGGAGGCTCAGGGGAGACCTTATTGCCATTTACAACTCCCTGAAGGGAGGTTGCAGCCAGGTGGGGGTTGGTCATTTCTCCCAGGCAACCAGCACTAGAACAAGAGGACACAGTCTCAAGCTGTGCCAGGGGAGGTTTAGGCTGGGTGTTAGGAAGAAATTCTTCCCACAGAGAGAGATTGGCCATTGGAATGTGCTGCCTGGGGAGGTGGTGGAGTCACCATCACTGGAGATGTTTAAGAGGGGACTGGATGAGGCACTTGGTGCCATGGTTTAGTTGATTAGATGGTGTTGGGTGATAGGTTGGACTTGATGATCTCAAAGTTTTTTTCCACTCTGGTCTTGTCCTCTCCTCTCCTCTCCTCTCCTCTCCTCTCCTCTCCTCTCCTCTCCTCTCCTCTCCTCTCCTCTCCTCTCCTCTCCTCTCCTCTCCTCTCCTCTCCTCTCCTCTCCTCTCCTCTCCTCTCCTCTCCTCTCCGAACCGAACCGAACCGAACCGAACCGAACCGAACCTCTCCGAACCGAACCTCTCCTCTCCAAACCTCTCCTCTCCAAACCTCTCCTCTCCAAACCTCTCCTCTCCAAACCTCTCCTCTCCTCTCCGAACCTCTCCTCTCCGAACCTCTCCTCTCCTCTCCTCTCCGAACCTCTCCTCTCCGAACCTCTCCTCTCTGAACCTCTCCTCTCCTCTCCTCTCCGAACCTCTCCTCTCCTCTCCTCTCTTCTCTTGCAGTTGTCTAACACTCAGATACTGATCTATCAGATGGGGTTCATGTGGTCCCTGCTGATATCAGGAGAATTCTGCTTACCTTGCAAAAGTGTGAGGTTAAAATCATGGCATGAGGCAAGCAAGTCAGTCAACTCAGTTTGGGTTTGTTTTGGGGTTTTTTGGTGGAGCTCTTCTGTGGTGGCTTTTGTTCTTGCTGCATGCTTAGGGGGAAAGAGTGATGTTTTGACAGCAGCTGAGGGATGCTGATGGCCTTCATCAGCACCTGTAACATCCAGGCTAAGTGCTCCATGGCTCTCCAAGATCTCCATGGCTGCTTCAGGCTATGCCTGTAGACCCCTAATCAGAGAGCCTGGCTAGACCTCAGCTCTTTTTTTTTTTTTCCCCTGCTAGACATCAGCTCTTTTTTTTCTCCCCTGACTTTAAACTTGCCTTCTGGAAGAGTTTTTCCACAGCCCATTTCTTTTGGCAGCTGATTTGCTCCACTGGAACTGCTGCATCATTATAGGTAAAAGTGAAAAAAAAAAAAGACTAAAAGGGCTGTGTGGATATTTAAAGTTTAAATTCCATTTGAAAGCTGTTTTAAATGAGCATTTTTATGAACCCTGCTTGCATGCTGTCTGTCATCAGATTCCTCTACTTCTGTCTTTATTTCATGCTCTTCTTTTAACAACAGTGAACTCTCTGCTCTTTGGCTTAGCAGATCTCCCTCATTTTTCCTCTTTCTCCCTCTAGCAACACTGTCATGGAATAAATAGGGGAGGGGAAAAGAAAGCAGCCAAGCTGTCAAGTGGCCTTCCTTCTAATAGATAGTTTCATTCCTGTTTTTTTCCAGCACAGCAGCTGAAAGATATGCCCCTAGAAGCTATTCTTTTCTCTGGTGGTCCTGGCAGGCATGAGTTGCTGTGAATCCAAGCAACAGACTCATTTCAGCTTAGCATTTAACAACTAAGTGTCCACTCTGAGTTCTCCTTCAGACACTCTCTTGGCCAGGCTGAGAAAGGCAATTTCAAGGGTGATCCAATATATCCTAGAAGAGTGGGGAAGTTTTTCTGTACACCTTTCTTTATGGAAAACTAGTCAAGTGGACTGGCTTTCTTAATCTAAAGGTTACATTTCTTACCAGGCTAGAACTAAGCAGGACAAATGTTTGTTCCACTCAGAAGCCAGCATCTGCTGGAAATGGAAGTGTTCAGTTCCTTTAGTCCCCAAAGGAAGGCTTGATCAGATAGATTTAGCCTAGCTGAAACCATGAGAAACTGCTTGAATTGCCTCATTAGTAGAAAAATAAGGATTACATCAAAGACTGATAGAGCAAAGGAAAGTTTATGCTCTTCAGTTCAGGTTTCCCTTGAACTCATACCACCACCTCCATCAGTACTATCAAAACAGGAGCTTGTATAAACTCATCAGCAACAGCATCACAAAAATCCCTGCATCTCAACGTTCTTGCCCTCATCTTCTCTACATGGAGGTGTTAGTAGTCGGTTATTAGCACTAATTTTTGGTGTTGATACATTTCGACAATGCACCTACTTTCAAATGCAGGCTATTAGAATCAAAGAGTCATGGAATTGTTAGATCTGGAAGGGACCTCAAGGATCAGCCAGTTCCAACCCCACTGCCATGGGCAGGGACACCTCACACTACAGCAGGTTGCTCACAGCCACATCCAGCCTGGCCTTCAAAACCTCCAGGGATGAGGCTTCCACCACCTCCCTGGGCAACCTGTGCCAGTCTCTCACCACCCTCAGGAGGAAAAGCTTCTTCCTAACATCCAATATTCTATTTTTTTTTCCCATTCCCCCCAGTCCTACCACTCCCTGACCCCCTCAAAAGTCCCTCCCCAGCTTTCTTTTAGCCCCCTTCAGATCCTGGAAGGCCACAATTAGGTCTCCTCGGAACCTTCTCCAAGGAGATGAAAAATCCACTGGATAAGATTTTCTTTTCTTCCTGTAGAATCAGAGCCATTTTAAGGCATTACTGATATTTTAAAGTGTTACTTTAATACAGGCTTTCCTGACTGGGTCACCTGCTTGAGAGAATGTAGATGGTTGCAGGCTGAGAAAATATTAAATAGTACGTAAAAGATGAAAATAGCAAATCTGAAAGGCTTCTTTACAGAACTCTGGAGCTAATTTCATCCTGGCACACAAAGAAGTTGGCTGTGAAGACACAGAAAGGAGTAGTTTAGTCCTATCAAGAAACTTTTACATGATTAAGGAGGGCTATGAGACAGAAAACCAGGGAGAACTCATGGAAAGCTTGTTCAACCTTCACCTCTCTGGCAGCTAAATGTGCTCTCTCTCTGTGCTTTCCTGGTGGAGTTTTGGGTCCAGAGCAGAATACAGAATTAACCAGGCTGGAAAAGACCTTTGAGATCATCAAGTCCAACCTATCACCCAACACCATGGCACCAAGTGCCTCATCCACTCTCTTTTTAAACACCCCCAGTGATGGTGACTCCACCACCTCCCTGGGCAGCACATTCCAATGGCCAATCTCTCTGGGAAGAATAGAGTAGAGTAGAGTAGAGTAGAGTAGGGTAGAGTAGAGTAGAGTAGAGTAGAGTAGAGTAGAATAGAATAGAATAGAATAGAATAGAATAGAATAGAATAGAATAGAATAGAATAGAATAGAATAGAATAGAATAGAATCACCTCAGAGGTGAAGGGATAAATGCCAAGTTCAGATCTGGACTTGGTTTTCCTTCTGCAGTTCACTTTCTGGATGTCAGCTGAACCTTTTCTCCCAGAAGAAGATGCTAGCAATTAGTGGTTGTGCTACAGCCAGGGGGGGTCCTATAAAAGGTTTGTATGAGCAAGTGAGGAGGAAAAAGAAGACAGAAAGGACTTTGGGGCACAGAAGGCTTTCCTTCACTCTCAAAGCCCCAAATTTCAAGTTAAACTATTCTAGGGGATGTTGCTTTTGCAGTCATTTACTTACAGCAGGATTGCTGTGGGCACACCTGGCACAGGAAGGGCATTAGCAGTGCAAGAGGGGAAGTCTTGAGGCCAGGGTTGGGGGGAAAGAAGAGACAAAGATCAGCAGGAGCTCTGTACTTGCAGAGGTGCAGGTGTGTAACAAGCAGTTGCATAGAACTCTGAGCTGCCTGAGACGCTGCAGACTTCTACACAAATAGTTAATCTGCCTGTCTGGTGGTCCCCAGTTGGTAGAAAGTGAGAGAGTTTAGCCACCCATCCAGGAGGTGTGAATTTGGACATGCTAAAGCCTGTGAGTTGCATGCATAGGAATGTCTCAGATGGATGGATGGATGGATGGATTTTGCAAAGCCAAGGTAAATGCAAAGGCAGTCAAGTGAGCTGCTAAGTCTCTGAAAGGAAACCTGTGTTCATTTTATGCATCTTTTTGCCTTTCTGAACGTGGTGAATGCATGCTTTGTTTTGCATTGCAGCTTGCACCCTGCCACATGCTTTGCTGATTGCAGGAAGCTGAGCCTGCCAAATCCATTTCCAGCAGCAAAAGTATTTGCAGCCAAGGTAAGACAACTAGGAAGAAGGGATAAATAGCAGGTTCATCCTAAATTAGTCTCATTGCTAGAAAATTAAGTTGATTGGGAAGTGCTGGGTGCAAGCCTGGGCCTAGTTATCGGCAAATCCACTTCTGGAGGCTGAGCTAAGTAACTTTTTTAAGAGACCAGCCTCAATGCTCTTTGTTAGCTCCTAGAACTGTGCAAACATTGGAGACACTTCTATGCTTCTATGCAGCTCTTACTGGGTCCTTTCTTGGTTGGACTGTTCTCAACACTCCTCAACTATCCTCTAAGCTCTAACCCCCACAGCAGTATATCGTTTGCAACAGTTCTGAAGTAAGAACAATGCAGCCGTTTGTGTCGATTGCTCTTGCAGTTACCGAATTTCTAAGCCAGGTGGAAGCGTTTGAGACTGAAGTCTTTGCTCGTGAAAATGGTGGTGTTCTCTTGATGTCAGGACCAGGGGAGGAGAGCAAGGACTTTTGGACCACAGGAAGGTAAGCTGAGGTTTTCCAAGTCCAACTACATGAGACAAATGCCAGTGCCTGCGGATCACTCTGGCATAGCTGAAGGTGCTGTGCAGGTGCAGTACAGTGTGCTGTGCTTTCTGAGGAGAAGCTGCTGTGGGCAGCAGACACCTGCAAGCTGAGCTCTTGGTTCCTTCTTAAAGATCAAAACCTTTTCCTCTTTCCTTCCTAATCAGTGTGATTAGCCTACTAGTATCAAACAGCCTATTGGTATTTCTTTCTCTTGATGGATTTGTGCTCAGGGTCTCTGTAAAGGAGGTGATGTGACCATTATGGATGATCGGCGTGCTTCTGGATCAGACCAGAAAGATGAGCCTCTAGACATCAGTACAGCCCCAGGGACAAGGTGTGAGAACAGCACTTAGGTGTTACAAGCAGCTCCACAGAAACTTACTTGCAGTGAGGTGTTTGATATTGATTAGAAACAAATGCAATTCCACCCACCAAAAGAGGTTTTCCCCTTCCTTTATCAAGGCTACGTTCTGGTGTAATTGAGAATAAGCAGACTAGAAGTAAACTACCTAGAAGGAGAGCAGGGAAGTCATTCTGCCCTGTACTCAGCACTGGTTAGGCCACACCTTAAATTCTGTGTCCAGTTCTGGGCCCCTCAATTTAAGAAAGACATTGAGATACTCGAACGTGTCCAGAGAAGGGCAACAAAGCTGGGGAGGGGTCTGGAGCACAGCCCTGTGAGGAGAGGCTGAGGGAGCTGGGGTTGCTTAGCCTGGAGAAGAGGAGGCTCAGGGGAGACCTTCTTGCTGTCTCCAACTCCCTGAAGGGAGGTTGCAGCCAGGTGGGGAGTTGGTCTTTTCTCCCAGGCAAGCAGCATCAGAACAAGAGGACACAGTCTCAGGCTCTGCCAGGGGAAGTTTAGGCTGGATGTTAGGTGAGGAGAAAGTTCTTCATAGATAGAGAGATTGGCCATTGGAATGTGCTGCCCAGGGAGGTGGTAGAGTCACCATCCCTGGAAGTGTTCAAAAAAGGATTGGATGTGGCACTTGGAGCCAGGGTTTAGTTGTCAGGAGGTGTTTGGTATTAGGTACTTCATCGGACTTGATGATCTCTGAGGTCTTTTGCAACCTGGTTTATTCTATGATTCTATACCTTTCTCACCTCATCTCTCTGGAATTTGATCCAAGAACCCTGAAGGTTTGAAGGTCCATAGGCACACTTAATAAGAGTATCAGTGGAATCTGGGCAATCTGCCTCACTTCAGGCATTAGAAGTAGACCACCTTCAGGTTACAAGAGAGTACAGTACAGGTCTGGGTTCACCCCAAAATATCACAGGGCTGCTGTGAACAGCAAAATGAGGCATGCCCTGAGAGCACTGGGCCAGGGCAAGCTTTCAGTAGGTCATGTTTTGGGTGCTGCTGCATCACAGCTTCACAGCACTAACTTAGAACTTGCTGCCCTTGGTGCCTGGCCACAGAAAGGACCAATGGGATCAACAGAAATAACATTGTTTTAATGAAAGATAAAAATGGTGCTTGGGAGCAAATGTGTTCACTTTAGCCCAGGTTTTAAATGTGTTTAGGGGCTTAAAGATAGAGGGAGGTACTTGGAGGTTTTATCCAAAGTAGCTCTGTGCTCAACTCCCATTAATTTTAATGAGTCCTATATGTTTTCTTGTTTCAAAGATACCTGATAGGAACATCTGTGAGGCCTAAAGCACAGGAGAGCCTTTCCCAGTCTGTTACAAGAACAAGTTCTATACCAGGTGGGTGGTGGAACACTGCAACAGGTTGCCCAGGGAGGTAGTTGAGACTGCATCACTGCAGATATTCAAGGTGAGGCTTGGCAAGGCTCTGAGCCACCTGATCTAGTGGAGGATGTCCCTGCTGACTGGAGTGGGGGTTGGACTGGATGACCTTTGGAGGTCCCTTCTAACCCAAACCATTCTGTGATTCTACAATGTCACTTCTGAAAATGAGACTTCATTCTTGAAGCATTACAAGACCGACTGGACATTAAAATGATCTGCAGGTTGTAGGGAAGCCTTTGATTTTTGGTGGACTTACAACATTCACATTGTGTAGCTGGTCTGGAAAAGAAAAATGGGATTCTCTAGATCATCAGAAGAGTAATTATAGTACAGATATGGGCTGGAGTTATGCAACTGCTTAAGTGTGAGGGTGGAGGAAGGGAAATGTATATTGTAGCATATAACAACCAGAGTTTGTTCTGAGACCACCACAGAAACCATCTGTGCTTTCAGGCTGCTGACAGAGGAGAAGTGGATCTCAGGTTTGCAAAGTCTGCTCTCTCAGTGGTAACTTCAGAGCAGCACATTGTGGTGGGTTGAAATTAACCCCCAACTTGTTTGGAGAAAAATACCCCCAAAATAAAACTGCCAGGCTAGCTCTGAAGGCTTTGGAAGCCAATGGAAGGATATTTACAAGCAAACTAAAATGTAGAAATATGAAAGGCAATGAATATGTACAAAGTATACAATAGATTAGATGGTGTTGGGTGATGGGTTACACTTGATGATCTCAAAGTTCCTTTCCAACCTGGTCTGATCTGGTCTGGTCTGGTCTATTCTATTCTATTCTATTCTATTCTATTCTATTCTATTCTTTATATATATATACACACACACACACAAAATTTACAATCAACACAGAAGCTCCTCAACCCCCCCTGCATGGATCCAGGGGACCCATTCACCTCCTCCCCCACTCCCTCCCTCCTTCCCCTTACCTCACACAGTAGTCAAAACAGATACCCTGCAAGGACCCAGAAGAGAGAGAGAAGAAAGTTGCAAGCAGAAGCAACAGAAGAAGAGAGCAACAACTCTTTATACCTCTGCTCTATATTTCCATTAGCAACCCAATGAATTATAGAGGGCTTATCATTATTTTCCTTTTCCATCCAGTGGTCATTTATTTTACTTTCAGTCTTTGCAGTCAGGGACTAGGCTGAGGTTCCCCCTTCAAACTGTAGCAGACATGAAGCTTGGGATTTAACACCAGGAAAACCAGGGTTCTGCTTTAGCACTGGAGGAAACACAAGGCCACAGGCACCTTACTACTCTCTGCCAGTCCAACATCTCCCTTAGGAGGTATTTTGAAGCCTCCCAGTGTGTGAAGCTGCTAGCAAAGAGTCACCTTTGTGTGGTGAGCAGTGTGTGAGTCAGGAGTAAGGATAGGCAGTCAGTGGAAAAAGAGACATCAGCAGCCAAAAGGGGCAGAAACATCTGGAAATGCTTGTAAGCAGAGGCTGTAGGAAGTTCACCTGTGCCCATCCATATTCATGGTTCATTTCACTCTCTTTCACACACACAGAGTCACACACAAACCCTATTCTCTCCCCAGGGATCTTGCATATGGCTTTTCCACTCCTGCAGGGAGGAAAACGAATGTTGGACTCCAAATGTGAATTTTAGGGCTTGACGAAAAGCTGTGCTGATAATGATGGCAGTAAACACCGTGGCTCTTTGAAAGCAGAAGTGGGTTTTTATTCAAATGATAAATGATAAGCAGTTATGGAAGAGGGGAGCAAAGGCAGTTAAAAGGAAATTGCATTGAAACAAAATTGAAGTGTGGCCATGGTGTGCATTAATTTGGTTTTAATTCTTCTAGAAGGAGGAGATGCAGAAAAGGGAAGCACCAGAGTCCAAAACTGAGACAAACATCAAACACACCTGAAAAATAACACAAATGGTTACAAGCATATTAATCAAAGCCATCAGAGCCACAATGGTAATGATTCTTCTGACTCCTTGCTTAAACATGTCCAGAGAAGGGCAACAAGGACAGCCCTGGAGCACAGCCCTGTGAGGAGAGGCTGAGGGAGCTGGGGTTGCTTAGCCTGGAGAAGAGGAGGCTCAGGGGAGACCTCATTGCTGTCTACAACTCCCTGAAGGGAGGTTGTAGCCAGGTGGCAGTTGGTCTTTTCTCCCAGGCAAGCAGCACCAGAACAAGAGGACATAGTCTCAACCTGCACCAGAGGAGGTTTAGGCTGGAGGTGAGGAGAAAGTTTCTTCCCAGAAAGAGGAACTGGCCATTGGAATGTGCTGCCCAGGGAAGTGGTGGAGTCACTGCCCCTGGAAGTGTTCAAAACCAGGTTGGATGTGGCACTTGGAGCCATGGTTTAGCTGTCAGGAGGTGTTAGGTATTAGGTAATAGGTTGGACTTGATCATCTCTGAGGTCTTTGGCAACTTGCTTGATTCGATACCTTTCTCACCTCATCTCTCTGAAATTTGATCCAAGAACCCTGAAGGTTTGCAGGTCCATAGGCACAATCAGTAAGGGTATCAGTAGAATCTGGGCAATCTGCCTCACTTCAGGCATTGGAAGTAGACCACCTTCAGGTTATAAGATTCTGATGTTGTTCTGATGTGGCTCTGAAGCCTCTTGCCTGGTTTTCAGCTCAAAAATGCCATTTCCCCCTAAAGCAGAGAAGAGAAGGACGGTAACAGCCCTGGCACCGTAGTTAATTACTTAGTTGCTAGGTTGCCGTGGGGGCAAGGTGTGCTCCCAAAAGGGGGCCAAGGTCACGTTGTGTTAATGTATTAGCACTCTCTGGAGTTTGGTGCACATATCAGGACAAAGAGCCTTTTTTTTTTGCAATTTTATTTTAAAGAAAGTGTACTTCCATTGGAGCTGAAAGAGTTTATTTTCCCCTCAGAAGTCAGCGAGGAGTTTTGGCCGTGAGTGCAAAGAAGCACAACAGCAGCAGACCTGTGACTCTCTTGCAATCGAAGCCTTGCAACACTTTGTTTCAAAAGGCCATTCTTCAAAGCCTGCCTAAGTGGTGTGCACTTGAAAAAAAAAGAGTACAAGGGCTGCCTTATTGTTGGGGAGGTGTGTGTGGGGGGGTGAGTGTGGAAAGGGGAGGGGGAAATCAGTTTTGTATACACCAAAGCATTTGTCTGGGCCAGAACTCCCGAGCCTCGGTGCCATTATGAGTGTGCATGAATTAGCTGAATGAAACCAAGATAACAAAGAGGAGCAGCTAGGAAAAGATAGCAAGAGGAGAAGCTTGTGATGGTTTAGCTGATGCCTTTTGTGTATTGATTCCTTTTGACATTTACTGAACAGCAAACCTAGCAATTAGCTATTCCTGCCTCGCTCTTTTCCTCTGTTATCTCGCAGGGGATGTCAATATATCCTTTTGAAATACTACAACACAGAAAATATTTCTTTTTCTACCTCTTTTATTTTTTTTCAGCTGGCTTTTTTGTTCTCCTAGGACTGGCATTTTCAAGCAGTGCAAAGCATTTCCATAACAACAGCCCAGTCCAGCTACTTAAGATTAATCAGAAGGGCACATCTCTTTCCATTTCCAAAGCAGCGCTGCATCAAACCATTGCTAAAAGTTTGGGGGTTTGCACAGAATCATGGAATGGCTCAGGTTGGAAGGGACCTTTGAGATCATCTCAGCACTGGTTAGGCCACACTTTGAGTCCCGTGTCCAGTTCTGGGCCCCTCACTTTAGGAAAGATGTTGACTTGCTGGAAGGTGTCCAGAGAAAGACAACAAAGCTGGGGAGGGGTCTGGGGCACAGCCCTGTGAGGAGAGGCTGAGGGAGCTGGGGTTACTTAGCCTGGAGAAGAGGAGGCTCAGGGGAGACCTTCTTGCTGTCTATAACTCCCTGAAGGGAGGTTGTAGCCAGGTGGGGGTTGGTCTCTTCTTCCAGGCAACCAGCACCAGAACAAGAGGACACAGTCTCAAGCTGTGCCAGGGGAGCTTTAGGCTGGAGGTGAGGAGAAAGTTCTTCCCAGAAAGAGAGATTGGCCATTAGGATGTGCTGCCCAGGGAGGTGGTGGAGTCACCATCACTGGAGGTGTTTAAAAAGAGCCTGGCTGAGGCACTTGGTGCCATGGTTTAGTTGATTAGATGGTGTTGGGTGATAGGTTGGACTTGATGACCTTGAAGGTCTTTTACAACCTGGTCTATTCCCTTCCGCCTTCCCTTCCCTGCCTTCCCTTCCCTTCGGCCTTCCCTTCCCTTCCATCCCTTCCCTTCCCTTCCCTTCCCTTCCCTTCCCTTCCCTTCCCTTCCCTTCCCTTCCCTTCCCTTCCCTTCCCTCCCTTCCCTTCCCTTCCCTTCCCTTCCCTTCCCTTCCCTTCCCTTCCCTTCCCTTCCCTTCCCTTCCCTTCCCTTCCCTTCCCTTCCCTTCCCTTCCCTTCCCTTCCCTTCCCTTCCCTTCCCTTCCCTTCCCTTCCCTTCCCTTCCCTTCCCTTCCCTTCCCTTCCCTTCCCTTCCCTTCCCTTCCCTTCCCTTCCCTTCCTTCCCTTCCCTTCCCTTCCCTTCCCTTCCCTTCCCTTCCCTTCCCTTCCCTTCCCTTCCCTTCCCTTCCCTTCCCTTCCTTCCCTTCCCTTCCCTTCCCTTCCCTTCCCTTCCCTTCCCTTCCCTTCCCTTCCCTTCCCTTCCCTTCCCTTCCCTTCCCTTCCCTTCCCTTCCCTTCCCTTCCCTTCCCTTCCCTTCCCTTCCCTTCCCTTCCCTTCCCTTCCCTTCCCTTCCCTTCCCTTCCCTTCCCTTCCCCTTCCCTTCCCTTCCCTTCCTTCCCTTCCTCCTTCCCTTCCCTTCCCTTCCCTTCCCTTCCCTTCCCTTCCCTTCCCTTCCCTTCCTTCCCTTCCCTTCCCTTCCCTTCCCTTCCCTTCCCTTCCCTTCCCTTCCCTTCCCTTCCCTTCCCTTCCCTTCCCTTCCCTTCCCTTCCCTTCCCTTCCCTTCCCTTCCCTTCCCTTCCCTTCCCTTCCCTTCCCTTCCTTCCCTTCCCTTCCCTTCCCTTCCCTTCCCTTCCCTTCCCTTCCCTTCCCTTCCCTTCCCTTCCCTTCCCTTCCCTTCCTTCCCTTCCCTTCCCCTTCCCTTCCCTCCTTCCCTTCCCTTCCCTTCCCTTCCCTTCCCCTTCCCTTCCCTTCCCTTCCCTTCCCTTCCCTTCCCTTCCCTTCCCTTCCCTTCCCTTCCCTTCCCTTCCCTTCCCTTCCCTTCCCTTCCCTTCCCTTCCCTTCCCTTCCCTTCCCTTCCCTTCCCTTCCCTTCCCTTCCCTTCCCTTCCCTTCCCTTCCCTTCCCTTCCCTTCCCTTCCCTTCCCTTCCCTTCCCTTCCCTTCCCTTCCCTTCCCTTCCCTTCCCTTCCCCTTCCCTTCCCCTTCCCTCCTTCCCTTCCCTTCCCTCTTCTCCCTTCCTTCCTTTTCTCCAGCATACATAGATGCAGTAGTTAGCAGCTTTCCATACAGCTATCGTAAGGACACATCTCTTTCCATTTCCAAAGCAATGCTGCATCAAATAATTGATACAAGTTTGGGAGTTTACATAGAATCATAGAATGGCTTAGGTTGGAAGGGACCTTTGAGATCATTT